>NW_010191295.1:28706-35988 GCF_000695765.1 Mesitornis unicolor
TATAAGTTTCATTAACAAGCAATTATCAACACAGGTAAGAGTAGGACTTGAACTTATTTCAGCAATTTCCTCATTCATCTTTGAAATACAGCTTTAAAGAGAAGCATAAAGTCCATTTAATGCAAAACAGAGTAAAATTAAATTTAGGATTAAGCTCAATACATACCTTCCACACTGCAATTGAAATTGCACTCAGAATGCAAAATGAGCAGGACATATGTGTCTGAGCTGGAATATGGTGGAGATCCAGACTTATAAAATACTGATTTTTTGAAATGTTGTCACAGCAGTTATCTACTACTAGAAATTGAGTATGCAGACTGAGTAAGGACCTATCCATGACCTAACCGCACATCACTATGTTGCTCCTCTGTTTTGCCTTATGAGCTTGGAATACTTGTGTCTGTCAGTATCTTCCTTGCATGAAAGCATAAATGTCCTTTTTCCCTAAAAGCATTCCCCCAGACTGTTTCTGGGAGGTCCAGTGGACTGCTTTTCCTGCCTAGGAGATCTAAACATGAAACTCCAGATCAGCATTCTTGTATTCATAATATATTTTTCTTTTCTGCTTAGGTATGATTTCAGTAGCACTGATGCAAAATATTTTGAGGCAGTTTTTTTCTGTTTCATTTGTTTTTTTTCATTGCACAGGAATGATGGGGCTCTAATGTGGAGATTTTTAAGTAAAAGGAGATTGCTCAAGCACCTGCAGTCTCTCCAGCTGATGCCTATTGGTGTCAGTCTGAATGAAAAACATGAATCAGGATAAATAATGAGTGATAATGTATTGTCATACAAAAGCTTGTGAAACAGAAGATGTGAAATAGAAGATAAAATACCTAAGTACAGAATGTATCTGTACCAGAGCAGGCTCATCGCCATAAATTTAAGGTTGATGTAGAACATAGGCATTAGTGTTACTTTGTTTTAGTCATGGTGATCTAGGAACATGGGCAGTCCTGGTAAAGGATTTTTAATGGCTTATTTTTCATAATTATACCAGATTGTACTGGATCTGGTTGGGACAGAGTTAATTTTCTCCTCAGCAGCCCATATGGTGCTATGTTACAGGTTTGTGATCAAAACAGTGTTGATAACCCATGTTTTATCTGCTCCTGAACTGTGCTTGCACAGTGTCAAGGCCCTCTCTGTTTCTCATGCTGACCCCTCAAGCAAGGAAGCTAATGGTGGACAAAAGGTTAGAAGGGGACACCGCTGGGACACCTGATCACAACTGGCCAAAGAGATATCCCATGCCATATAACAGCATGTTCAGCACTAAAACTGCATGGGAAGTTTTTCCAAAGTGGCTTTTACTTAGAGAGTGGCTGGAGATTGGTCTGCAGGTAGGAGGTGATGAGTAATTAATTGCCTATGCATCACTTGGTTGTGGGTTTTTTTCTTTTTTTCCCCAGTCTTATCTCAACTGACAAGTGTTTCTTGCATTTGCTCTTCCATTTCTCTCCCCCATCCCAGTGGGAAGGAGAGAGTGAATGACTGGGTGGCAATTAGCTGCCTGCCAGGATCAGTACTCCAACCTTTTGATAAGGTACTTGTTCCCAGAGTAATTAATAGATTTGGAAGGGTTCTTTATGGTAACAGGTATCTGAAGCATTATCCCTCCATGCCCGATTTCCCTGTGTGCATAATTTCATGGTGAAGTTGGCCACATGATCTGTGATAAGTTACTCTCTGCATATGTAGGCATGTTCTGGTAAAAAGGACTTATGTGCCAGAAAGTATCCAAATATGGAGCTGTTGCAGAGCTGCTGATCCCACAGGTGCTGTGCTGATCCATTGGTCCCCTAAAAAGCAACACATAACTGACACCTGTAGCATTGGATGTGACTGGATGAAGTGTTGGGCATTGCAGGTAGAAAATCATTTAAGAAAGTAGAAAAACTTCTTTACTTCTTCACGGCTGTTTGCTCCTATCATTTCATGTATTGTGCATAGCAACAACACACACACAAGTCAGAGGAATTTGTGATCTCTGGAGATGTCAGATATACAGGATATTTCAAATACATAGAAAACTTATTACCACAGCAGATGAAGGTCCCCTGAAAATCTTAGCAATCAGCTTGCCAGCTATAAGATAAAATAGATGAAAATCATTAACCAAATAAATTCCATCACTGAGTTTCTTCATGCACAGTTAGGTTGCAATGTAAAGTCTTTTAAGACCTCTGTCATGGGCCAGCACTCCTGCATAACAAAACAGTCCTGCCTCTCAGTGACTTACACACTGTATTTTCTTATTACACAAAGTTTTTTCTTACATCCAACACTGCAACTCATTGAAGATTGTAGATGTTACAGTGAAAGGTAGTGAAATGCAAGGAGGTGGGAAAGCAAATTTGCAGGTTTTAGTTAATCACGTTTTTTCCTTTGCTTAAGAATGAGAAAAGTATAGACAGATATTCAGTTCTCCCCGAGAGTGTATGCTGCTCCGTTCTTCACGCTGCACGCAAAAAGGGATCAACAACTCTCATATGCATAAAATGACTGCCAGAATTGCTTGGAGCACATCCTCCTTGTTCTGTGACTTTCCATCCCTTCTACAGCCTCTCAACCAGCTTGAATTAGGTTAAAAAAAAGAATCTTTTTTGCTTATGTGGCAGGGGAACCTTGAAGTCTAAGTAGCTTCATGTTCTTCAGTTCCAAAAGCAAACAAAATAGTCTTTTTGATTAGGGTTATATAGGTAGCGATATACTATTCCAGGATCCTACTAGCCTTTCCCACTAGCATTCCAGTGCACAGGAAGCAAATTGTACTGTTTTTACTTGTGATTTGCTTTAATGAATGAGAACAGGAATTGGATTAAGAAGGTTACTATACAGTTAGTGTGAAAGGCTGTATGGAAAAAAAAAAACCAAAAAGATCAAATGAAAGTTCTGCTCTTTGCTGTCTTTTGAACTATTTTATTTCTTCTCACCATGACTTTTTCTCACCAGAAAAAAGACTAAATTAAAATTTTACCTTTGGTTAAAACATATTAAAACATCAGTAAATAATTCTTATTATATTTAATGCATAAAATTATATATTTTGTTATACTTGTGACAAATTAACTTCTTACTGCTAAAAGCTAACAAATGTAGAGAGATTGGCAAGGCAGCATTGCTGTTACTCATGCTGTTAAGTTTAAGATGTGCATGTCTGAGATGTGAAGTGTTCCATGTGCTTGCTTTAATGTTGACATCTTTGATTTTATTTGTAAGAAACAGATTATGTATTTTCGAGTTATTCTTTAAGCAACTTCCCATGATCATGCAAAAAGTCATTAGCCTTGGGGACCTTGCCTCAGGAAAACTTCCAGTCCTGTGCTGTAACCACATAACAGCAATGTACTTCATGCTCAGAAACAGGACTTTGTCTGTGATGTAACACCCAAGTCTTTGGCATTTTTCATAATATCTCACATTTAAGATTTGTTTTTCACATTCACTCTGTCATCTCTTTCTCCGCTGTTAATATTCAAATATATCTCCTTTGTGAAACAGCTTTATTCTTACTATTTTTTGGCTGTAGCTGATTGTGTTTCAGAGGCTAAAGACTGAGGTTTTTCTTGCCCATGCTTTTAACTTCTAACAGTTCCTCTATATCTCCTTTTTCAGATGTTCCTAGAACATCCCAACATAGTGCCAGTTTGGAAAGTATTTTTCATCCTTCAGATAACTAGAGACCACTTACATATAAGCAGCTCTAAAAAAAAATATTTCTTCTACACTATATATGACATTACTCTGGAATGCAAGAAAATGCATTTCTCATTATTGCTGTTAAAATATATATTTTCTCCAGCAGGTATTACACATGGTGTCTCAGATATCACATTTTCCTGTTTACAGATATATTCTGGTGTAAGAGAGATCTTTGAAAACATTTGAAAATTTAAGTAGAGTTTTGCAGAAAATAAATGCCAACTCAGATATTTTCCTACAAATAACAATAACTGCCTAAAATTCCATTCTTCCTCTCCCCATAGAGATGTGAAAATTGTTTTAACATTTGAAGTTCCATTAGTCATATAATTTTCAGTGTCCACCAACTGCATAGTTTAGTTCATGTTATAGGTTCCATCCCTGGCGTTCTACTATAATTTATGATAAAGACTAAGTAATTCATTTTCTTAATATTAGTGCATTGTTTATGTGCATAGGGAATATATTTATTATATAATTATGCTGAGAAAGGAAGTTGAGAGTTATCAAAAATAGGCTGGTCAGGCGCAACCTATTAAAATGTATATAACCTTGTGTAAACTTTTAAACTATATTCTAACCTTTTAATGTCCATTCTTAGAATATGTGCACCATAGAATTTGTGAAGGGTGTCAAGTTTTCTTCTATTCTGTAGACATTTCTCTGGATTAAAAAAAAACAAAACCCCACAAAAAACAAGCACACACACCCCACACACACCAACCCCCCACTGTTTTCTTCATTTGTTTACAAACTAATTCCTGTGCTGAGCATCTCTTAGAAAACCTCAGTAAATTCCTGGTATGCCTAGAGATGTTTGTGATGGGCTCGCACTGAAATGCTCTGAAACTCTTTTCCCCTTAAGTTCCCATTCTGAAAAGACTCATTGGTGACAGGTTGAAGTGGGCTGGACTATAATGTTAGTGTTGGAAAAGCTGGAGGGCTTTAAATCCTCTAGTCCCCAGAGCTTTTTGTGTTCTGAAATACTTGATGAACTCTAGAAGAATAAAATAAGGTGAAGAAATGCATGGTCAGAGTGTTTGTGAAATTTGAAGAATAGCTGTTAGAGATGGAGGCTCTGAAGTGCAGAGCCAATTTGCGTGGCAGGGGCTTTTCAAATTACCAGCAGCTGTCTTCACTAACTCTGAATATTTCCTTCCTTTGAACGTTCAGAGACAAGCTTAATTAATTTTTATCTTAAAGATGCTCCTGGTGCCTTATACCTTACTCCTCTTCTGAAAGGCAAATTAAGAGTGATTACTGAAAGACAAATGTCTTATGTTTAAATTATGTTGGTGAGATAGGGAGTGATAGTTAATCACAGAAGATTCACCTTTTCTCTTTCCATCACTGTCTGAAATACTGAGCCATTTCTGTGTCAGAAAAAAACTGTTGATGGAAAAGGTTATGTTATGTAACAGAGTGTGTAGCTCTTAAATTTCTCTACCCTTAGCATCCAGGTGCTCAAGCACTGTTCATGCATGCAGCAGAAAAGAATAACATACACCTTTTCATAGGAGTGTATTTCTTCAACAATTTATTTCAAGCTTTCCACGTAAGACTGAGGGTATCATAAGGCAAAAAATGAACTTTACTAAGGTCTTCCTGAGTAGGTGTTTGACACCTTACTGACTTGTTAATGACAAACTTAAATTTTCTCCTCATAAAAAGAGAAGAAAATTGATCTTAATTGTCTGCATATTTTCTTTGTTGTTTGTGTTCTTGTGTCTTATATACAAAAATGAAAATAAATATGTTTCTGAAAAAGTTGTACCTATCTGCATGGAATGGAGAAATTAGATAAAGCAGTTAAAGCTAGACAGAATCAAAAGTTTTATGATGGAAAGCGCTGGCCAACTTTATAAGCATCCAAGTACAACTCTTTTGGAAGATGATGCCTGTGACATCTTACTTCTTTTACCTGGTGACCTTTGGGCCTAAATCTGTCTTTGAATAGGGATTTTTCATGCCTCTCCTTATGAAACAAACAACAAAAAAGCTTTTTTTTTTTTCTTTCCATTCCTTTTCTTTCTCTTAGGCTCCAGGTAGGAGACATTTGTAGGTGGGTAAAATGTCTCATAACCAAGCTTGCTTTCATGTTCTGTTCTGTGATACTACATCACACTGGCATTAACACAAAGCACTAGTGCAAAACCTTTTAGCTGCGTGTCTCTTCAAAGTGCCATTTAGTAGTCTGGGAACTTCTCTTCAACATAAGTTGTCTAAAGATCCAGTGAAATGAAGCATTGACACTTGAAGTTTTTTGAGATAGGCCTTTGTGGAAGGGCAGACATGCTTTGTTGTAGGACTGCATAAACTTTTTAAACAAGTTGTGTGTGATGCAGGCATCCCACAGAGACAGGAGATTGTTGTGTTTTGATACATATACATTCTCAAAAAGTGATAACTTTCACCTCTTGTTACTGCTTACCATAAGCTGTTTGCAGTTCGCAGTTTTCAGGATTTCATGCTCAATGGAACTTTTCATAGCTTTAAAGCAGACTTAATCAATTTCAGGCATCAGTTTCATCATATTAGTTTATCAAGTTAGTTAAGAAAATAGTGTACTCATTAATCAGAAGCCTTTTCTAATTTTAACTGCAAAATTCAGTCTGTTCCAAACTGTAGACCTCAAGCAAAAATCTAGGATAGGGAGATTAAAAACAGTGTGGAAAGAACATAATTTTTTATATGCAGATTTTTTAGAAAGCCTTCCTTCTCAAAGCATAATTTAAATATTACCTAAAGGACCCATAAAATCAACATATTAAAACAAATTGAGTTGCATATATGATTAATTTGCACAGTGGGAAACTGATTGTAAGAAGTGCAGTTTTATACATACAACCTTGAAATGAATAAAACAAATTTTTATTTTGTCATTTCCATTATAAATGTAAAATACAATTAACAGTAATCTTGGCATAGAAGCAAGGGTCTAACATAAAATTCTGCTTAAATATTAAATTTACACCAGTATTGGAATTAGGATAAAAAGAAGGATTTTCCATTACATGAGGACTAGTGAAATATTCAGTAAAGTTAATTTAACACATATGTTGCAAAGCTGTCTGAAGAGCTAACTCTGGAATATGCTTTTTTCTATGAGAATTTTACTTGAAAATTCCTACTGTGCTTTAATTGAATAAATATGTGTCATGATACTTCCATACAGGTCCTTTAAAACCTCAGCTACTTCTTATTGAGGTTACATCTACCACTGAAGCTACTTCCACGTCAGCTGGAATTTAGGGTACAGTTTCATGTTACTGTTAATCTGTTACTGTGGGTTGCTGCTGGGAGGTGCAGCTATGCTGTTACCCTCCTATGCATGCCACACATCCCCTTCTGTTTCCCCTCAACAAACATTACGTGGCTCTGGGATGATAGGGGTGTGTTTGGTGGTCCAGTGGAAATCTAACCCTTTTGACAGTGCTCGGTGGATGTAGCTAGTGAAGTAACAGGTATTCATCTGCTGTGCAGCAAAGACATGGAGAAACTTGAGCTGTTTCTTCCATTCTTCTTCAGGCAGCCTCCCTTCTCCAGATGTGGTTTCTATCTGTTCCCTTTCCCT
>NW_010191295.1:36019-62841 GCF_000695765.1 Mesitornis unicolor
ATAAACCTTTCTCTCATCACTGCTTCCCAACCTTGGTACCCAGGAAGGGTTTCTTGCCAATGTAGTCTCACTATGGGAAGCTGTGACTCGGCCACATGCATTTCACCAGGAAACTATGAGCTATTAATAAACTATATGCACTGAGGTGATGAATGTGGGTAAGTTACACCTACATTTCTAGTGTATAGTCATCTGTGCTTTGATGTCTGAGTGACAATGCCTCTAAACTTGTATGTGGCACCTAACGAAATTATAATGAGAAGTAAGTAAGTTTGGGAATCATGTGTCTTGTAAATAATTAAGACAGGCATTTTCCTAAAAATATTAATATATTTTAGAGAGACACTAGTTCAAACAAACACAGAGCTAGAACACTATCGAAAATTAAGAAGACCTTTTTAAAACTTGTTTTTTTCTGTGGTTCCTGAATTATTTACTTGAAGCATTTAAAAATTATTTTGTAGTAGGATAAGACATTGGTTTATCAATTAGAGTTAGATAGGCTTTCTTCAAATGGAGAAAATTAGGCTTGAAAGTTAGGCTTCATATGAAAAATAAACTTCAAGTTCAGTCTTGAAAAATTATCCCATCAAGCTTGGCAACCAAATTATAAACTGTAAACAGATTAATAGGAAATTAGTTGAGATATAATTATGAAACCTTGATCAAGCTTTAGGATTTATCAGCATCCAAATCATCACTTTGATTTTGTGAAGAAAAATCAGATTTTTCTCGTAGATTATATGTATCCTACTTATCTGAATGATCTCTTTTGAAATTCTAATAGGTTAGCATTGATCACTTATATTGCTTATTTTCTTCTTTCCTCTCCTTTTCCCTAGTACTTTTTGTTGTTGTTCTTGTTTTATATTAATCCATTCCAAACAACTTAGTGTTTTTCATCTGTCTCAAAAGGTTAAGGGAAAAGAGTTGCGCTAATAAGAAGGAAATAAGTACTGACTACCCAAAACAAGCTGTACCAAGAGAAAGCAACTGTGATTCTTGTCTGAAATATGGGCATCAACTTTAATTCAAAAACACCCATGTTCTCCAGATGTCTATGTAAGCAGTCTGTCAACCACCACCAGCAGAAGAGTGCCTGTGTACACAACTGACCTCACTTAGCCTCCTCTGAAGTGCTTGCCATGTTGTTATCTATTTTTTACCTTGATTTTTCAAGCTTTTGCTTTGTGGCTACCAAAGCCTCACATTGTCTTCCTGTCTGTGTCTCATCAACTCCCCATCTTGTTTCCTGTCTGGACTGAAACTGTGTCTCCTCTCCATAGCAGCTCTCTAAAGTTTCCAGTCTGACCCTTGTTGCGTGTGTCACATTTCTGCAATGGAGTTGCATAACTACACAAGGAAGAGGGCAAAACTTACTGGTAGGAAACATGCCGTGAAACCTATATTGCAGGCAGAAATCACAAAAAGCAGGGACAGCTTTCCTAATATAGTGGCCCTATGGATGACCCCTGTCTCCTTGTAAAGAGCATGGGTCAGCAAGAGACCAAGACTTTCCCCTGTGGCTTTGCACAGTGGGGAAGGGGGTGAGCAACCACTGAAGATTTTGTGTCTTCTTTCAGCTGCGTTTTAAGATTGTACCCTTGCAGCCCACCTCTGCTTCCAGGCACAGAGCATACCTCTGATGTGGAGGGGACTTCAGCTGTTTTTTTCTCCTCCCAGAAAGGCAGCAGGCTTGCAGGGTTAGCCCAAAGCATGACCAGGACATGCCTATACAGAAGCTTTGAGCATATTAGGCTTGCCTCTAAACAGCAGTGTGGACATTGGCGCAATCTCATCTTCCTCACAGAAATTTGTGGTACATGCTGTGCCTGCTGGAGATTGTGTGGAGTCTTACATACTAGCAACATGACTGGTTGTGGAAAAACACAGGACAGAAATTCTGTCTATAATGTAAGATTTAGTTCAAAATTGAGAACTGGTATCCAAGAATTCTTTCCATTGCTGTGGATTATGTATCATCATATGTCTTTGTTACAAACTGTGTGTGTTTCTAGTAGCTAGGAAGCCTGCTATGAAAGGTTAAATATGATTGTGATAATGATGTTAAAACGTGTTCAGAGGAATATTGTAGCATGGGTATAAGTTACTACAGGGGATTAAGCAGTGCAGGACACTGTGAATAGTTGTGCTATTAGCACCTGAGGATGAGCATAGTCAAAGCCTCTAATCCCAACAGTCTGTGCTTACATGGAAAAATGTTTGTCTGACTGCAGGCATGGAACCCGTTGTGCTGGAGAAGTGGCAGCCACGGCAAACAACTCACACTGCACAGTAGGAATCGCCTTTAATGCCAAGATTGGAGGTATGTGAAACAATCTCCCGCCAAAAAAAAAGTAACCAAAGAGCCATTTGTGCTAAATGGTACATTCAGACCTTTCTCAACAAGAGAAGGAGATTTGTATGGATAACAAACCTAGCTGTGTTAACAAGTAAATCTCAGTTGTAGAGTGGTCGTTAAATACCAGTACTGAAGGAGTTTGTCTGCAGTGACACTTCTCCAGTGCTCCCTGGATCACTGCCTCTCAGTACACACAGAAAAATAGAAAGCGAGACCTTTGATGAAAACACAAAGCGCAGAATTAGGATATTTGGGTTTTCCCACAGCTTCAGAGCTCTTGGTGATGAACTTTGACAAACCAGAAGTAAATGTACACATCAGGAATATTGTCTTGCATATTGATCCCAAACAAAGCACTGCCAAAACATAAAACTTTTTTGTGTTGTTTGGCTGTGGTTGGAGAGAATCTTCCTTTGATCCCTCTGTGTGATCAGATCATTGCCTGAAATATGAGATTCAGTTGCACTTATTTTTGTTCATTCAGCCAAAAGGTTCCAGGTGGTTTCTATGAATTCTTAGTCACTGGCTGCTTAATTAAGACCTTTGGCTTAATTTGTGGATATAACTATTACAATATCATCTATGTCGCTTCTAGGCTGTAGCCTCCCTGTGCCAGATTTTAATGCTTCAAGTGAAGTTTTGCCCTGTACATGAAATCATGGTATTGGTATATTGGCTTTCAGTAGAAAGACCTATAGCTCAGACTCATTAACTGTTGATTTTCTGTCCCAAAATAGAGCCTATCTGTGAAAACAGAAGCATGGTTACCTATATGTACAGTGGAGGACAGTTCAAAAATATGACCAGGCAGTGTTGAGGCCCGGTTTCCACAATTAATAGTACTGTATCTGTTCTCTGCTGGATCAGTCCAAGTTTTATCCAAATCAAATGTGAACACAGCTGCATTTCGAATTAGCCAAAGCACACAAGGTCATCCGAGTGTCAGCTTTCTGTTTTCCTGCTGGCTTCACGAGGATAGACAATACCTGATCCAGCGTAAGTTTAACGTGATGCAGAAAAACAATTTCCCTTCAGGTGGATACCCTGCCTGCACAAAGTTTCCCTGCCAGAGTGGTTTAGAAAATCTGAGCTGGCCAAGTTTGTGGCAGCTGAACAGGTTGTCTCATGTGGATGTGGCATTTGGTCATGTACCAGCAGCTATGAAATCAGATTTATTGTGTTGTCAAAACAGAGTCAGAGGAGAGTTAGATAAACATAAAAGATGGCTTCTAGAGAAGTTTCATTTATGAGTTGGATAGTCACAAAACCTGCAACACCTTGGGCTTATCCTTGAAAAGTTCTTCATTAGTAACAGTGGCTTCTTAATGGGTTATTTATTAAGCATTAGGAATATGCCATAATAATGTTTTAGAAATTCCCCAGGCTTATTAGCTGCACCACAACATTTTCTAAATATAGTGTAAAAATTGACTCAGATGGACATAGTGTGAATGTAGTTAATGTGAACAGTAAAGAATGGATATATGTGCCTTTTCATTATGTATTTATTTATTTATTTTGTACAAAGAATATAACAGCCTTCAAGTAATTTCACTGTCTAAGTGAAATAAAAATTTTATCCACTCCGTTTGTCACCATGATTCTGTAAAGCCATCACTAACACTGTTCTTAAAAGAGATCTGGAAAGTAGTAACTGTGTAAACCTCACTTGAGGTAATATACCACCTTTTAAAAGCATCAGCACTTGAAAATAACTTCAGGAGGCTCATCAGATAATCTGCAGAAAATGAGAGGCAAGAGGGAATTCCAGAGTACCGGGAAGAGAGGTTAAGCTTCCCCTTCCACCAGGTGTATATATTTAAGCGTTTCGCTGCTGCTGACCTCTATTTGGCATGCCTCCCTCCCTTTTCTTAGAAAAGCCATAAGTTACACATTTGAATATGTAGTGGTTGTGTTCCCTCTCCACAGGCCAGATAGAGTGTAAAAATGGTGAATCATATTATGTTGAATTAGTGTTCAGCTCACTTGTTTCCCAGGGCTTTAAAGACCTTCCTTGGGCCTTCTTGGAGAAGAAACTAGAGTCGAGGTAAAGCAATTACATTCTCCTTAAACAGAGGACAGTTGTGCTGAGTTTGCTCCACCAGGATAAGTATTCTTTACTTCAAACCAAAAAGCATCTCTGGACACATAAGGTGTAGTAAGGAGATAAAGCAAAGGGGAAAATAAATCCTTTCCGTCAATATTCCATCAAATACAGGCAGCTGAACAAATCCGATTCATGATCATTGTGATGGAAAGTTGTTAACAAGATATCTACCAGTAATACTCTTCTTTTTTTTCTAAATGTCTTTGTACTGCTTATCTCACTTCTGCATATTTAAGAACCTTAATAAGAACCTTAGAAAGTCTGAGCCTTCTTTTACAGTGATGCAAGTGGGTTGTAGTCAGCAGAAAAGAAAATTTGAGTAAAATTGCAATCTGGCCTTTCAGTTCTTTTTACAGGTTGTGAGATGTTTCTTATCAAAAAATATGCACTGTGCTTGCAGTTTGTGCTTAGCTAACTTGCAGGCCCTTTCACTGAAAGACAAACCAGTGCACCCAATGGGTAGGTCTTTTTTTTTAATGTGACTCTCTGCAGTAATCACACATAGCAAATTACCACCTACAGAGCTTGTGAGACTTTTCATAGGAAGGGGTGGTTAATATGTTGTTATTGTTGCAGACTGATTTTGAAAGTTGCAAAGCATCTGTGGGGATTTGGGTGCTTAGTTACTTGGCTGGGCTTGAGTTCTGACGGAAAACAGTTACACTGGATTATGGCATAACAGATGTAGATTGTCTTCAGCTGACGAGGAATTAGTTCAGCTGTTTCTTTAAGTCAGATGGTGATTAAAACCAAATATTTTAAAAGAAAACTTGCTTTCAGCTCAGTTTTGCATGTTTCCTGTGATTCATTGAAAGTTTGTTCTGACTAAAATGCCACTTACCTTTTGGCAATTACTGCAAGAACTGGAAGAAGTTTACAGAGCTCTAAAGTCGTAGGTATAACAGTCTGCAAATGCAGTCTGTTAATTGCCTTCTGGACAGCTTTTGTTGCGCTATCACCACATGCTGAATGCAGTTTGGAGGTTTTGTGATCGGCAGAATTAACCACACAAGATATTTGGGAGGAAAAAAAAAACGAGGGGGAAAAATGAGAAAGAAAGGAATTATTTTTATTTAAATAGCCAGTGAGCTATCTGTTGTTCGAAGTCACCCTTGAAGCATATCTATTGGCCGTAGAGTGGAGAGAGCAACATCTGAGTCACAGCCTTGTCCGTGTTCCATTAGATTTGACCACTTTATCATTAGCAAATAAAACCTGGTGTGAATTACTTCAGGTGCCAATGGCAGTTAGTGTTCACCAGGTGCATGAACTATTATTTAGGCTTGCTACGCAGTAACAGGAACATAAAGGGAAGCTTTATTTTCCTTCTTTCAAAAGCAGTGTACCTTTTATTGTCTTTATTTAGAACTAAATGTATTTTAATGTGCTTGAAAGAAATTGAGAACATAACTTCCACCCATCATTAATTTTCTGAGATTATGCTGAGGAAGAAAAATAAAACCTGAGAATCCCAGAGTTGGTTTAATGACTTTTTTTATAAAGTAAAGTTCATAGTGAGATCACTGTTTGTAAAAGTTTATTGTCTCACAAAACATGGGCAGCTTTTGTGTGAACTTAGAAATATGATCACTTTTCATTTTTGAGTCAATTAAAGTAAGGAAAAGAAAAAAAGACCTTCTATCAACAGAGCACCCCCTATGCCTTTTGTTAATTGGAAGTTAAGGTCTTGGTAAATACTCAAGTAACTTCAGTCTGAGCTCATAAGCAAAATGAAATATGCCTGTAATTAAAAATATGTAAATTTGACTTGTAAATAGCGGTGGCCTTTTAAGGGGGAAAGAGCATCAAATTTGTTAATTGTGGAAGTAATCATTACTCTGTACTATTATACAGTTACATGCTAATTATTATTTAATATTTAACATCCCTTTGATCAGATACCACACTAACTCTGTGTAGGTCCTTTTTCTTATTCAGGTTAAAACTGGCATCGGTGGGTTTCTCAGTCAGAATAACTTCAGTCAAAGTCCTACAGTTATTCAAAATAACAACTTTGAGATTTTCTCAGTTTCCAGATTTAAGCCTACCTTATTCAGTCTAGTGTTCTTAAAACATGGTGGTGCCATTCACTTTAGAAGGGTAGCACATGGAGTTGTCCAAACCCACATGTATGGATTCTTTTATACCTTACAAAGCTTCTGCACAGAGGAGGATGTTCACAACGTTGTAGTTTCAGGTTGAATAATGTTACATACAAGGTATTTGTTAGTAACTTTCTGTAATTGTCTGGCTACTGTGTCTGGTAATCGGCCTGTACACATGAGCTTTCTCCCCATTTTCTTCTTTGCTGCCTGATACAATGAAGGAATAATTCCATGTTTATCTGTCAGCAGAGATCCTTTTATTACATCTGTCAACATACTTAGGGCTGTGAATGACTCAAAGGAGGGGCTGCAAGTTTCACTGCAGTGTAAAAGGTGAAAGAGAATCATATATTATCTTCCAGTGAGGCATAGAAACATTTCAATGTTCAAGTCTTTTTTAAAGTTTCGTTTAGTATATAAGTTTGTTGTTGAATTTTGAAGGCTGTATAGTGGATAAATTACTTGAACAAAGACCAAAATCTTCCTTTTTTGTGTTTTTTCATCTAGAGACTATTCCATTGGATAAACACATATCCAAAAAGTTTCGTTGGAGGTATTTTTGAACAACAGTAGAAATCCTTATGGTCATTGAGACCAATGTCCTATGCAACAGCATTCTGTGGAGAAAAAACAAAAACAGAAACAAAAACAAAAAGCATTTTGAGTCAGTTAATCCTGTTCATTGTGTCTTTCATTCTGAAGGTGTACGGATGCTGGACGGAGATGTGACAGACATGGTAGAAGCAAAGTCCCTAAGCCTTAATCCCCAGCACATCCACATCTACAGTGCCAGCTGGGGGCCTGATGACGATGGTAAGACTGTGGATGGACCTGCTTCTTTGGCACGTCAGGCCTTTGAGAACGGCATCAGAATGGTAGGTTGGCATGAAAGCGCATCTCCTGAATCTGCTCTTATGTGCAAGTGTAGGGATATGTGCACCCGGTACATGCAAGTGCACAGCATGGGAAAGAGGAAGGCATTCTGAAAGGAAGACGAAAAGCTTCCTTTGCATAAAAATACGTATACATTTTCTTTCCATAGTGACCTGATGGTCAGTCCTTCCTGAAATATCGGCTCTGCTTATTTTCAACTGGATTACATCATCCTCAGTGTCCTTTAAGACTGCTCTGAGGTAATGATGTAATTCTGCTAAAAAAATAAGTCTGAAGAATGTTACTTTGCACATCAGTACCAAGTCATCAAATCTGAATTCCAGTGAAATTTTAAAGCAAAAGCCTTGGCTGTTTTTCCTTCTTCCTTCCTTACTTTTGTTGCTTTGTTTTGCTTTATTTCTTATTGGAAGCTTTATGATTTTAATAAGGAGTTGGGGGCTAAAAAAAAGTCTGCACTCATGTTTATTTTAGTGTTTATGTCTGGTCACTGAGAATTTACACACTATTCATGACTTTCGTATACATTTCTCTACAAGGCTGTGCACGTTTTCTCTGTGATAGCCCAGAAATCTTCAATAATACAACACACAAAATCTCAAATGCCCCTATATGAAAAAAGCTTACACCTTTTCAATTTTCTTTAATAAGTTACCATCAAACAAATAAGACCACAGACAAAATTAATAGTTAGAGGAACTATTGATGTCAGAGGCCAGTTTTAAGTTCTCCCTGTTACCCTCCTGCCTGTTCAATAGATCAGGGAATTCCTCATCTTCCAGTGCTTGCATATCTTTCCACTCTATAGGACTGGTGGAAAGGATTTTAAAGCTGTGTGCTTAAAGATCTGAGCATTATTTTGAATGCATGATAGTTCAGTGGTGGGTGGCTCTAGAATCAGAAAAGAGTGGATTAATACAAAACAGGTGTTTAAAGAGGTTGAAACTGTTGGACCAAAGTGAAACTGGTATGTAGTTACTGGAACATGGCAACACTTTGCAGCAAGATCGGAAAGTGCAGCTCTTATTGAAGTCATTAAGTGTTTTAACCAGGTGTGGCAAGACTGATTTTAGCAAACTATAGCTAGTGTTCAGTTGGAAGATTTGTGCCGCATGTAAGAGACAGTGTCTGCCACAGAAAGACTATATTAAGGTAAGGTATACCACAAAAAGCAGTCATAACAGCAGACAGGGATAATGGGTGCAAAGCAGTAACAGACAAAGCTACAAGAGCACCTGGTCAAGCTGACAGTCTGTATGCACAGTGCAGCATTTCAGGTGATTTACAGTATAGTTGACTGTAAGTTGTAAATAAATACATACTAAAATTGATACCCGATATCACCATAAACATTGCCTACAAGCATAAGCCTAGGAGGTGTGAATTTACATCTAATCACAGCTGCATCTCTAGCTTATTTCGGTTTCCTCAATAAAGCTGCATAAATTTCTTACTGTCACATCTGTCCTCCATGTTCCAAATGTGGATTATAATACATGCTTAATTACCTAGTAGGTAAGTTATGAAGACCAGTTACTGAAATGCTAAACTAACGACCGGAACTGTGTGCTTCTTACGTTACATGATGTTGAAGACATGTCTGTCAAACTCAGTTCTGTGAATACTTTACTAACCATGCAGCCATGAAGCACTGCCTTTCTTTCACTGATTCGTATGATGACCATTTGGTGTGGAGCTGCAGATTTACACTTTTGCTTGTTGTACATTATGTAACCTGTGAAGTCTAGCATAACAGAAAATTCAAGGATGTACTTAACTTTACTCTGTGAGAAATTCCAGGGGCTTCGCAGTTAAACATATTTAGGGGCACTGCTAGATTCTGCCTGAGAGAGCTCTTCTATACTGAGTAATCACTATTAAAATAGGTATTGAAGTGCTCTTAGAACAGTGTAACAAGTTTGTAGAAGGCCAAATTCATCTCTGTTACTGCTTCCTGTGCATCATCATTTTTCCCTTCAGATGGAATATCAGTGCTCCCACTCACCCAGCTAGACTTTACTACTCTTTGACAGTGACCGCAGAGAATAAAAGCAATAAAGTGGTGAAGGGGTTCCTAGTAGAAGTGCAAGATGCAGGGCAACAAAATAAATTTTATGTTTAAATATGTATATGTGTTAGTTTAAATGTTGTATTTCATATAGGTAAGAAAATAATGGAAAGTTCAGCCCTAATTTCTGTACCAGAACTCAGCCATTTCCTCACTGAAACCTCAAACTGAGGTTAAATCGGGTATAAATCAAGAATGTGAAATAATTTGGCAAAAGCATGGATCTTGCCTACAAGCATTATTGTTCCATTGTTATTATAGCTGTAATATGAGAGGATACCCTGCAGAACCCAGATGAATTTCATTTTACTAGCGCATTATTCTGTATTTTAGTAAGTACCAGTATATAATGGAAACATACTACTTAATTTTGAAAATTTGAGGTAGTCTTTTTAACAATGCAGAAAAAGAGTTTGGTATATTTTTTGAGAAATAGTAGAAGTCTTATTTGGTGCAAGTAAAATTATATTTTTTACAGTTTAGCTTCTATTCCGTCTTATCAACTTTTTGTTCTGCCCAAGTTGCCCATGCAGATATAATACACAAAAATGCTTATTATGTTGTGTACAGATATTGACCTTCCTTTTTTAGAAATATTGAACTGAACCACAACAGTATTACATCTAGTATATCATCTGTGAGGTAAATGAAAGTGGTACAGGAAAATTTGGCAAGACCTTTTTTCAGATCTGCTCAAAGGTTCAAGATTGATATTCTTTATTTATTGTGCATATGCACAAACAACTGGATATTTTTTTTTTTAAATGGGACAGCAAAGGGAAAGTTCAAGTTTTTTTAAAAAACATCTGAAAAGGAAATGCTGCTTGGCTTGTTTAATTAGGAAAATCAACTTTGATTAGAGTATAATTAAACTGAATTACTACTTTTCTATTATACTTGTGAAGCAAAAATGAAATGGATGCAAGAGCCACAGTTTCATATTAAGTTTGCTGAGACACTAGGATCCATGACGAGACACTAGGATCCATGACAAAGAAATCCTGGTTTATATTTAGCGCATGTTATTCCAATTAACAGCTCATGCAGGGTGTTATAGAATTATTGTTATTGTTTTTAAATCTGCTGAGCTAATATGATTACTCATTCCAAATCCTGCAGAAAATAACAAAGATAAATGACTGCACAGTTTTTCCATAGAGTCCCACAGAGACGCTACATGCCATGAGTTGAAATAGACAAGTCTATTTAAAGAAAAGGTACTAAGTAATAACTGAGTTTATGAAATGACAACATAACCCACAAGTTAAATGTGCTTTAAAAATTCTGTCCAGGATTAAGGAGAACAGTTTTTAAACCTGTCTCAATGAATTTCTGTCATCTTCAGGGTATTTTGTTTAATTCTATTAAATTTGCATACTTGAGTTCAAAGAGAAACCTCAGAGATTTTGCTATCAAACAATTTCTGTGCAAATATAAAAGGTCCCTTTATATCATGCTTCCAGTTGACAAGATTATTGTCTTGCAAATAGTGTAGTTATAAGGGTGGAAAATTCTAGAAGCTTGTGTTTTAAATACCAATGTGTTAGAAGTTGTAAACCTAATAATCCCCAAAATATTTCCATTATTATCACACAGAACTTTCCTGAAAAAAATCAAAGAGAAGTATATCCAAAAGTAACATATTCAAGAAAAGATTAGCTATGCAATGTCACATTTCACCCTGTGTTCAAGAACAAATAAGACTTAGCATTGCAAACATGATTGTGGCCAAAGTCTGTGGCTGAGTCTGGAGCAAAAGGGAGAACACAGAAGCTGTTCCTCAATTCAGAAAGATACAACCAAAGTACAGTTAGATTTTAAGATGACTGTCTGTTTCACAGTCTTTGAGTGCAATGCTGTAAGCACTTGAGAGACTTGGACTCGCTGATTCACGGCTCTGTGAGACAGCATTCAAAGTAGCTCATTTCTATTCATGCAAATATGCCTGTTATTCTGAGATCAGTCTCATCATTTGGAGAGTAATGCATTTCAGGTATCCTGACTTATTCTTTTGCTGCTGTTTGGCAAAGACCTAATAGTTAAGTTTCATTATATATGACCCCTCTTGATATTTTATGTTGCAGAGCTTCAAAGAGCTGGTTATCTCACCTTTCCAAATGTCTTGCCAACTGCATGCTTTATGTTATTTGTTCTGCAGTACCCATAAGGCAGTACAAATCAGCGACAGAGCAGGTCATCCTTAATACAACCTAAGAGGCAGGGAAATCTACATGGAAACTTTTGGCTTTCTGCCTGTGTCAGCCCAGGGGCCTTCATTTTATTGCCATGACACCATTCTGTTTAGCAAGCTGGACACAAGCCAGAATGTTTGATGGACATTAATGATCTGATGCTGTGTGGCTGAACCCCTTGTGAGAACTCAGCTTGGTGCCTTTCCTCCCATCATCACTGCCCCTTCTCATCTCTCTCGCTTCACCAACTTTGGCTGCAGTGTGTGTGTGTGTGTGCACGTGTGTGTATGTTCAAAGTGTTTGCTGGGAGCAGAAGGCTCTCTTACAATCACTAAACAAGCCTTCTACCCACATGCAAGAGAGAGAAAAGGAAGAGAAGAGAAAAAAAGGGAAAGAATAAAGGAAAAAAAGAATTTAAATTATTATTATTGTTTCTACTCTGAAAGTGGAAGAGATTGTTAATAATTTGCAAGTGTCTAGGCAAAGGGTTGCTGCCTGTGTTGTACCACAGATGTTTCTCTTAATTTTTTTTGTCCTGTCATCACTTCTCTGCATCATTCTCAGTAGGATGTGTTGCCTACACAAAGGGGAGTTATTCTTTTCTGCTTTGCCGGAGAGTTGAACTATAGAACTCAAAGACAGAAGTTACTGCAAGAAGACTTCAAGTCAAATGTGTCAAAATAACTTCCAAAATGGCTGTCATTTTATACACTGAAATATTGTGATGCATGGAGGTTAAGACCATATTTTTTAAACCATGTATTATGTTTGTTCAACTTGTACAGCTGCTGTTTGAGACTGAATAACACATACTTCTGTATACACATCTCAGATCATATACAGATACTTTTCACGTGCACAAGACCTCCTGCACATTTCTAATTAGTTAGCCAAAAAATACTTCTTCAATCAGAATTAGTGCTGTGCTTGAGCAAGGTCTCAGAAGACATCACATCCATTATGCTGATGTAATGTAATGTTAGGTCCTGGCATTTATCTGTTGTATGATTTGCATATATACAGTGTATCCCTATTGCATCCATGATGATTGATCTGTGATGTAGTATCTGAACATGTGATGTTATAGTTACTTCAGTATACCGAGTTAAAACTTTTTGTGACTCTGTACTACATGTGTGTCCTGACTTTGTACCAGAACTGGAAAAGTCATATGGCGTTTTAAGATTGTAATTCTTCCTTCTGACATCACAAGGCATAGCATTATTGGCTCAAAATAATATTCATAGTTCTAACATGAGAAAAGGACATTATCTTCTAGTCTTGACCATCATCATAAGCCAGATTAGCAAAATTTCATCCGATTATTACTGCTTCAATATCCCTGTTTTCTTGATTCATGTATTGTTTTCTGGTTTTTGTACATCTTTTGGGAAGAGCCAGTCTTGACTGAAACCTGTTGTGTCCATGGCTGTGCAAGTCACTAACAACCTTCACTATTAAAAATATGTAACTTGTTATTAATCTAAATTTCTTAGTTTCCTTTCCACTGTAAAATGCCTCTTCTGCTCTATTTATGATGCATTCTATGGTGTTAGGCATCTCCACATGTAAGTAATTACAGATTTTGGCCAAGTGATCTCTTGAATAAATTAGATTGGAATACAGGGACATAAGACAGGAAATGGCTGCATAGGTCATCCAGTACAGTCCTATCATCATGTCCTATAAATACATTCAAAATGAATTAGAAATTCTTTCCCCGTTATTTCTGTTGGGAGACTATTTCACAACCATCACTAATCTATTGCTTAGAGACTCTTTCTTCTAAGTTACAGCTGAAGTTACTTATGTGCAGCTTTTTTGCCCATGTGTTCCAGGGCCAAAATACCTTTTTTCCTTCAATTTTTCTTTCACACATATTTATAGAACACAGTTCCCTTTCAGACTTCTTTTTGATATGATAAACAAGCCACACACGTTAGCACTTAAAAACTAAGCTGTCCATCTCCTTGCCCATCAGAGTGATGCTTCTTTTCACATCTCACAGCCTGAATTCTTTTCTTGAATGCAGGTGATCGTAATTACTAGATTCACTAAGATGTTCTTTCATTTACGTCAAAACTTTGTTTCCCTGGCTCATCCTTAAAATACTCTACTCATAACTTCCTTAACTGCCATGTTTTCCCAGCACAGCCCACATCACCTCCAGTGAAACCATTTCCACCTCCACCTTGCTGTTAAAGTAACTTTCTTTTTCTTCTGTTTCATTACTGATTTCTTGGAGGGATCATCGTATGTTTTGCAGAAACCAGACATACTGATTCTAATACATTTGTCAGCATAAAATAAGTTACCAGAGAAAAAAACTTAACAGATTTACCTGGAATTCTGAAGTGCATGTTGCATATTAACCTGTTTCCATTAATGCTGGTGCATATTACTCTGTCCTTCAAAATCTGTTCTACAGCCTTAACAGTGGTGTTTTATATTCAGTTGCCTTCCATTAGTCAGAATTTCCAAACCACAGTTAATTCCTCTCGTTCTTTTCTGAAACACTTTCTGTTTCCCGGCATTATTTTTTCAAATGTGGATACTAGAATAAGGCATGGGAGTTGTAGCCTTCTGTGTGCACACTTAGTACTGTTTCCCTATTCCCTGCTCATTTTCACCCTGCTTACTGATCCAAGGAGCAGACTAAATTTTAGGGCAGCTCGTTGCCAGTTGGTTATCTGCCATGACCTTAACCTCCCTTTCAGAGTCACCGCTTTCCAAAAGTTTGTTCACCCTCCTGTATGTCTTATCAACTAGCTTAATTTCTAAGTCTTACTGCCTTACACTGATAACTCAGGATGCTTGATGGCTTTGCAAAGGTAGTTTATAGTTGATATGATTTATTTTTCTCTTAAACTGAGATTGCCCAGCAAAAATCAGGTTAGGTGACAACCTTAACACTTCATTAAGCTAATAATAAATCTTTGCTCTACTATTTGCACGTAGTTAGCAACTTTCAGCATTCAGCCAAAGTAGAATTAGGGATATTGCCTTCCAGTAAGTGAAATAGAGTTTAGTCTTGGTGATACTTGGATGAACTTTGATACTATCCACTTTATTTTCTTTTAGAAATATAAACAAAGCTAATGTTAACATTTATCTGTCTTTTTTGCTTTCAGTGAAAAGTGAGCTTTTTCACAGACAGTCAACACGTAGTACAAAAAAAGAAAATGCAGAAGAAAAAGACATAATATACCAAAAGTGTTCTTACATTACATTCAGTGGAATATACAAATCCTAAAAGGCAGGAAAATTTGGAATGAGAGTTACAGGAAAATATACCTCAAAATGTACAATTTCCTTACAATGTCACAAAGTGTACTGGAAACCAAAACTGTTTCGTTACCTCATCCCATCTCACACATAAATGGAAACTGTTATAACAAGCCAAAATAGCATTACTGCTTTTGGACTTGTCAAAAGTGGCCTCTGGTTTTGGGTGCCTTGCCTGAAACAGGTGGTATAGTTGAGCGTAAAAACCCACACCATTCTTGTTGTGAGGCAAATCTTAATTTAGAAAGCCAATACTGAAAAGCAGCTTTGGCAAATGGGTCGCTTTCCATGCACTTAAGTATATACATTTCGGAGAGTGCAATTTTGGAAATGCTAGTCTGATTACTTTGTATGGACAAATCAGTAATTGCTTCATTCATATAATTGCATAACAGCAGGATGTATGTATTTCTATGTGCCATGTGGGGAAAAATAGATTTCTGAAAGGCTAATTACTGGAAGTTGGGTGTCAAGAGTTTTCTGTGCATAGAATTTCACCTAAGTTTAAGGCACAAAACTGTTGAGGGCAATAGTTTTGCGCACAGCCTAAGTGCCTTGTTTCCTCCTAAACAAATGCTATGGGAAGCAAACTGCACAAAGCAATTACTGCAGTCCTTGGTGTGCTGACGTAGAGGCGGAGCAGCCTTACTTTGCTGCTCATCTACTGAAAAGAGATAAATTTGCAGAAAATTTGAGGTTTCTTGTTGAACCTCAGAAGTTTGACAGAGATCTCAAAACGTGAAGTTTTTCGTAAGGAAGAGGCTGCTGTAAGTAGTTAAACAACAACTATGAGGATCTGGCGGCCATGGACTTCTGTCTAGAGTGTTTAAGCAGACGGTAGTATAAAGACGATGAGAACTGCCTGAACTCACCCCACCCCCTCTTGTTTTGTCACAGGTGTTTACAATATACAGCTTGCTTTATCCCAGTAACAATATCAGGAGCAACAGTGGTAATGATAATGTGGAGAGAGAGCCTGAACCAGAACTGCAATTCATACAGCCCTGTAGCTGGCTCTATTTTGTTTAGGAAAATGAGAATTTCATTCCAGCATTCCACAGGTTCAGATTTCAGGTTTCAGCCAACACTTCTTTTGGTTGCACTTTAAGCACTAATTATAGCTCTGTGGGGAATATCTTGGAGCTGTTTAAGCTGTTGTTCTAGTGAAGAGTAAAATGAAAAATATACCACATGCAAGGTTGCATGTTGAAACATTCCACTGATATATCTCAATAATTATTGTGTTAATGCATGGGTGCTTGTGGTTATGCAATACATTATTCTTTTAAGCACACATTAAAATATTTTCACGCTTCAGTATTTTAAAGGTACCATATCCTATGAGCTAATAAAATACATTTTTCCTTCTTTATGTCCTAATTAATTGTCTTTCCTTTTCCTAATTGAGAAGCTACTTCAGAAGTAGCCAAAAAGTTTAGCTTTATTAGCAGCAACTTGCCTTTTGAACAATATAAGGTAATCATTACTTTTTGTAAGTAGTGACATATTTTTGCATTGTATATGTATCGTGCATATGCCTGTTCCAGCACTAGGAAATATTTTCTTGACTTATTAGTTTTCCTAGAGAGTAAAAACATGACTGCTAACATAAAAACACAGGGCTTAATTTTTAGACATTCTCTCAAACACATGTGTTTATGTACACCTGTTAGGCTTATTACTCATTTCTTCATAGACAGCATAAGTGCACATTTTTAGTGAATTGATGCTCATATGTGAGAGCATGGATACCTCAACAGAATTAATGACCTCAGCAATTTATCCATTTGTTCATGAGTTTTTGCTTTTAATACCCAAGGATACTCTTTGAATAAAAATTAAGCTGTTTGGCTGTGTTCTGGTAGCACTTCAGGATTGATGGCTTATACTCTCAGCTTACCATTATCTGTTTTGGAGAGTTGCCTACTTTCAACTGAGAGTCTGCAGTCTACAGGAGAGTCTTAACGGTGGTGTGCCAGACTATTTTTCATTCCCAGATTAGAGGTTAAGTGGACTGGTAGAAACTCAGCAGGACCCTGAGAGATGCTGCTTCTCAAAAGCAAAATGCTGCCAGTCAGCAGATTGGCGACTCTTTGCCTCTACACAGGGCAGCAGCGTCCAGCTCCCAGGGACTGCAGAAATCAGTGGAAGTTGGAAGCAAGAAGCACCTCTCACAGGTGCATCTCTCAGGCTGGTGTGATCCTTGGTGCCTGGTCCTACATTGGTTGTAATGTGCTGCACCCAAAATAGTGCCTGTGTAGTAGTTTTTTTAGGTCTCCAGAGTGCTGACCTCTGTTCTGCACATTCAGTTATGAATATTTCCTCTTCAATAATTAGTTTTTAAGAAAGAGGGGTCATACCATTGGGCTACTTTTTTCAGCTTCCACATCAGGATCAATTTCACTTCCACGCAGTATTTTTTGTTCCTGGAAGTATTAAGTAATTTTAGAACAGTATTGGGGAGAATAAAGGAAAATAAATGTTTAGCTGTGGATAGAGTGTCTCTCCTTCTCTCTCCACTTTATATTTTCGTGCTTTGTTTTCTGCTCATTGATGTGGGATTTCTAGCATACTGGTGCCAAACTACCTCTCCCTGGCTGCTACCCCTGTACCTCTAATTATTCCAGGTCTGCTTCTTCACGTTTTCTTCCCTGTCCCTTGTTAAATTTGATCACTTCTATAGAGACAGCAACTCACCCCATAGGCAGGGAGAGTTATTGTGGCATTCGATTCCTGGGCAGGAAAACATCAGGATTCACAGGCTGGATTAAGGCAGCTTGACTTCTAAAGCAGTAAATAAATGTCCAGTCTGAACTTTGTAAAACAGAGTGAATAAATCTTGCTCCACTGGCTCAAGCTACACCTCGTAGATGGAAACTGTTTTTATTAGATGGAAGCATGTTGGAAGCAACTTGAAAGTATGTGGGGCTGCTGGTTGTCCTTAGACGAGTGTGTGAAGACCTCTACCTTATAATGTCTCTTGCCAGCACCACTAAAGCATTCACTCTTTAAAGATGTGGTTTATACGTGTACACACACACATACACAAATGCACGCAGTTGGAGCAGGGAATTTTCTTTTAATAGTGTTAGGGGATTCTGCAGATGTCATTATGAACACGTTCATACTGGCTCTCATTCTTGGCAAACTAACCCTTTCGTGCTGTTGAACTGGAAAAAAAAAGAGCTTCTTATCACTTACCCTGCTTGCAACTTACTAACCAAGGAAAAGGAGGCACTAGCATAAAGAAGTGGGAATGCCCCAAGATTCTTGTGCCATGCTTTTGTAGGTGCGATTTCTGCCCTAGATCTTTTTGTCAGTGACCTGAGTACATCTCATTCGAGGTCAGCTGTCTGTTGAGCACACTGGCTTTGCCCTGAAAATGTGCTAGAAAACTGGAGTTGTAACTATGTCAGTAGCAAGTCTTAGTTGTCAGTGAAAGACTTTTTATTTTTCATAATGGAATTCTCACTTTTGTTTAATTATCTGACATTTTATGCAATTTAAGAAAGTGGACCAAAGGAAAGGAGTGCATTTCATAATGGTATGACATGTGCACTGACAAGCACAATTGCAGTTACGGACACCTTGCAGAGTTTATAAGAGGGAGTCAATAGCTATCATTGCAAATGAAAGAGCAGAAACCACACTGTGCCTAGAGGGAGAGTTAATGCATTTTTAACATCGTGGAAAACGCACTGGGTGTACTTTGCTGCACACCCATTCCACCCTGGTCTATGCCTCTGCTACAGTTCACTAACTTTTAATTTTGCTAGAGTTCTACCCATATGGTTTGTAAATGCACCTTTGCTTTTGAGTAATAAATGACACATGGCTGCTTTGGCAGCTCAAGACTTGACTTTTCATCTTGACACCCTTGGGCATCTGGCAGATGACAGATGATAGATTTAGACAAACAGTAAAAGCTACAGAGTGCCTTGCATATGTGTTTATCTTAACTTTGTAACACAGTCCAAATGTTATTTAATTTCATGTATTTAAAGGAGACCAATTGGGAATGGTATTCACATACAGTAGGACAGCCGATGCTGTTGCTCTAATTACTTGTTTGATGTAGTTACTAGCAAGTTTATAATTTCCTGAGCATTACTAGGTCTACTGAATTAAGGCAGGGTGTTTGGAAAAAGGGAGAAAGAGGAAACCAAATGGTAGTTTAACAATAGACGGTAAATGTAAACCAGAACTTACTTGCTTGACACATTATTTTAGTCAGGTTGAATTTAGTTTGAGGGTTTGTTTGATTTTATTTTTTTTAAGGCTGCCATTTGCTTTGCCAAGTAGCTTCTAGGAACAAGATCTTTAGCATGTTTTCTAGACTACAGGTAATGCTGTTGTTTCCTATGATATGCTGAGTTGTGTTACAGGAATGGGAATTCTTTCTTTGTATGTATTAGAAAGTACTCTTTTCCATTAGCCAGTGCACCTGGTACTTATTTTTTATTGCAATAACAGAGATGTCAGTGCTTGATATATTTGCAGGAGACATTAGTTTTGAAGAAATAGTTGTTATTATTTGTTTACAAAAAACTTAGCATGGAAAGGTAAATTTGTTTGCACATGTCTGTTATTTTTAAAGTCTTGTCATTGCTATTAAAACCTACATTTGTGTTAATTATTTTTAAATACTGCCGTGCAGAATTCCTAACATCCATTGGTGTGTTTTCAGCTGAACTACACTATGTGGTCTAAAACATACTCACATGCCTGTTTTCTGTAGCTCATCTTTCATTATCATATTTCATTCATGCATCTAAAGAAATATAGCCATATTCTCTGTGCAGAGAAGCCAATAATTCAAGGGTTGCTCCTGCAAAATTTACACAAAGTGCAGTCCTACCCTGCTGTGAAAAAGTTTTCATCACATGAGTGGAACAAGTCATGTTATACAGCTTTTTGCAGACGAAACCAGCTGATGATGACAGCAAAGAAATGACAGGTTGACTGTTGTTAATAGGATGTTTTCCTATGTACATGTTTTTGAGAAATTTTTTACAATACTTTTTTTTTTTTAAAAAAGTAGAAGACTTTTAAACAGAATATTAAAATAGTTAGATTCTGGTTTTCTCCTCCTTGGATCTGTGGTTTCATTACCCTGAATTCTGATTTCTTCTCTTTTGTATGTATTCGTGGGTTACTCTGAATTTCCCACAGAGTATTGATTTGGCCAAATGTAGCTATATAGTATTGCGCTTTTGAGAAATGCATGTGAAGAATAAAAACGTAAAATTCTTCAGATAGCAGATACTTACAAAAAATTATCAAAAAAAGGTTTTGATGGAATATTTTGACATGTTCTGGAGGTAGAAATGTATCTGTATGAAATGCTTTTTTCTCTGTATTCTACCTGCATATTCATATATTAGCTTTGTTATTATGTGTGTGTGTATGTAGGAGAGAGAAGTTGTCTTTTAAGGGCAGTGTAGGACCAGAGAGGAATCTGTATGTGACTCTGAAACAGATGTCAGAATTGATAGACAAGCTAGACATGAACATTGAGGAGATGGAAAATGAAAGAAAATAATAGAATACTGCTGAAAAGCATGATCAAATTGCAAGACAGTGGGATGAAACAGAAAGAAAACCAGTAAAAAACAAGCAGGAGCACCTGAAAAGCAGAGAAGCATATCTTTAGCATAATCTTCCATTCCACTCCCCACAAGAATACTGAGGGCTCCAAGTTCTGGCTCCCTAAATTGCTGGAGTAAATAGATCGGTGACTATGCACAAATTAATCTTTCAATTTACCCTTTCTTTCATCTATCTCATCAGATGTTTTCAGAATGGAGAGGTAAGAAGTAAAGATATGCAAAGGGAGATGACTACATGGTAGAATGAAACAGGAGTGGTGTGTAAACCAGTTCCAGTCCCATGAAGTTACAAAAGAGGTCCCACTGCCTTTGGGAAGCTCTGAATCAGACCCTGCTGGCTTAGAAAAGCAGGCAGAAAAAGAACCCTGGAGAGATAGAGGGTTTCGATTTGTCAAGAGTTCATAATGTGAGGAAGGAGAGCTGTAACACTTCATAAATGTTGCCTTAAAACAACAAAAAATGTTGCTGTTTTGCATCATTTTTTGTTAGTGTAGTAGCTAAGATCAACTAAAGAAAGTGAAAGAAGTTGAAATAGTTACACTTCCCAGCTTGTCAGACTGATCTTGTCTGGAGAATGTGGATTTCATAATACATTAACTTGGCACCCTGGGATTTTTTTCTCTGCTTGAAATATTTTTTTAATGAGAAGTTGCATTTTAGAGACATAACCCCATGTAAACACTAGCCAGGAGAATTTGATATTTAACTTATTTTGCTGGAGAGGAGACAGTCTCCAGGTAGTATATTTTTATTAAACTCAGAAAATGAAATGCATCAATGTTTGAAAACTCAAGTCTGGATTGTGAACTGCGAGTATTTTTTTGTCTTACATTGATGTAGGTTTAGTTATGCTTAGCAGAAGAAGCCCTAGTGAAACCCCTCTTAGCATCTGAATTAAATGAATCTTTGAGTTGCTAATTGTTTAAGGTTGACCAGGTAGATCTCCAACAGTTGTCTTTATGCTGTTCATGGTACACAGTTGCACTTTGTTTAGAAAAAACAAACAAACTCCCCTCATAGCCAAGCAATTAATTCATGCACAGAAAGTGGCGTTTTATGCCTTATAACATTAATTTATGATACACACAGGTCGGCCTACCCAAAAACAGGGTAGATGCTACATGATGAGTTGCAAGTAAATGAGGTAGAAATGAGACTGTTAGCATAATTGTAACTGAGAGGGATGTTCTGTGCTTTGAGATAATGTCATGTAAGAAAAGTTGACACAATTTAGCTTAATCAAAGACAAGATTAGTCCTTTGGACCCTGTCTGTCTGAATGGTAAAGTGCTTCTGGATAGTTAGTACTGATAATTACTGCAGATCATACAGTTACATGAATCTGAATTTCATTTACTGATATGAAACACGTAAATATAAATCAGGAAAAGCTCAATCACTCATATGTCAGTAATTCTCAGTTCCCATACATCAGCAGTACAGGTTACTTCATCTTCATTTTTCTTATCAATGCCTCTATAATGGTACTAGCACCACAAAAAATGTTTTAATTCATTTTGACACTATATAACTTTGGTGTATTAAGAAAATGTCACAGTGAGATTACCTATTTTTAAGTCCTCATTTGAAATTATAAGTACGCCTAAGAAACTTGCCCAACTAGTCATATATTTAAAATATTATGGCACACTAGTTCTTTAGTACTTCATTAAAATAGATTTATAAGAATCTTTTATTTTTGTCTATTTTTGTTTATATATTGTGTTATGCATTTGGTATTCATAATGAACTAGATAGGTTGGTCTAGGTGACCTGAGATCCCTTTGCACTTCTAGTATTCTATGATTTATAGTGTCTGTGAAACAATGATGCTCTGGTTCACGGTATATAATTCTATCCAAACAATACCTAGTGCCACAAGGCAACCCAAGAAGAAACAGCACCTTAATAAGTGAAAGGTATTGTGTTACAAAGTATTTTAGTTCCATGTGTGCTACTTGTTTTCCTTTTCCAACTCCTTATGATGTTTTAATGCTTCCCCGGATTCTTCAGCAGATCTTTCTTGGTACGGCTGGAGAGCATAGCTGAAGAACAACAAACAGACACTGTATAAAAGTTGTTTCTAAAGCCGTGCTCATTCCACTCATTTTCTGAATTTTTATAATGTCTGATTCATTCTGAACTTTGCTAAATCCAGTTTTCATTTCAGATTCTTCTCTGTGAGCTAGTTTCTTTTTGTTGTCTTTCTCTCATCAGATGTCTTTTGAGGGGAAAAGATCTGTTTGTTAAGCAGGTGAAGGGCAGAAAGAATTACTATTAATAAAATCTTTCGTGCTGTTTCCAAACAGGGACGAAGAGGCTTAGGTTCAGTCTTTGTTTGGGCATCTGGAAATGGTGGAAGAAGTCGAGACCACTGCTCCTGTGATGGCTACACGAATAGCATCTACACTATCTCCATAAGCAGCACAGCTGAAAGTGGGAAGAAGCCATGGTATCTGGAAGAATGTGCTTCCACACTAGCTACAACATACAGCAGCGGGGAATCCTATGACAGGAAAATAGTACGTTTGGAATTTTTTTTATTATGTGTATAGGTTTATGTTTTACATAGGAACTTTAGGAGGAGAGACAGAGAGCTCATTTGTACTAATTAATCATGTGTAAGCAAGTTGATTTAGTCCCAGTGTGTTGTTTGGAGGCACTGTACTGCTCTTTGAAACCAGCATGGGTATCTCTGCATGTTGAAGCCCAATGCAGTGCAGGTATACCCAGTTCATAGCAAGTTTTTCCAATTTCCAATTTTCCAACCTAGTTGCTGCGATCTCTGATGCTTTCAAAGATTCTATTGCCACTGCCATCAAAACAGATTTCTGTCATTCCCAATATCTTGTAGCCCATCAGTAGGCCTGAAAACATATCCTCCTTTTGTTTTTAATCCAGTTATCAATAGTTTTCATATTTTACATGCGTGATACTAGCAGTTTTCCTATTTACCTCTCTGTTTTCTCAGTTATATTTAAATCTGTTATCATTTGTCTTTTACATTTGGTGATGGTCAATTATTACTCATATTAATGCCTTTTCCAGCTAGCTGATATATTGTAAGCAAGATTAAGCTTAGTGCTCATCTTTTCTATACTGTTCCTCATCTCATTCCTAAACATCCAGCATCCATTTTCCATTATGTTCTTATCTTGGCTGGAAGCTGACAAATTGTTTTAATTGTTTGATAATCTAAGTCCCATTAGTATTTGTATGCTATATCTGCTTTTTCAAAGTGAGTACATTCAGTATACTTCTCAATATTCAAGATACTACTTAATTTAACCTTTTAAATCCTTGTACTAGGAGGATTAATCAGGCTTGTTATTATTGTCCTCTTTTTGTTTTATTTATTCTTACAGATCTAGATTTCTTTCTGATCAGAAAATATAGGGATTTTGGGTCTTCCTACCCCCCCCAGGTGTTTTCTTAAGCACCCATCTAACATTACCTTCATTTTGATCCTTTGCAGATAACCTCTCTTGGTGTCAGTGAGGAGTTAAAGATCCTTGCAGCTATGTTTTTCAAATAGTGTCTCCCTTGTCTTTCAGGATTCTGGGATGCTGGCCATCCCTTCTTGGATCCTTCCTTATTTTCAGATGATCTAATTTTTGTTTTAAACTTGTTCTGAGGTACTTCTTCATTCCAGTAATTTTTCTGTTCTTAACTTGCTTCTCTTCACTGAAACCTTATCTCTCTTCATGGCAAGTTTCTTATTCTCCCTGATAAATAATAATAAAGAAAATAAATTATTGCATCTTCTAGCAGTCCATTTCTGTGATTAAATTCCCTCTACTGTCCCTTAGAAGACCTTCACTAAGTTCTTCATGTTTAAGTGAGACTAATACAATATGAGGTGAGTAGAGGCAATTGTGGTTCCCCAGACTGACTTCTTGCTTAGCTGGGTCTGTAGGACTTCCCTGAGTCCTTCAAATTCAGCAGTTGCTGTCAAATCAACAATAATTTTTGTAAATACAATCAATCTTGCTTTCAAAGGACAGAAAATTCACATAAATTTAGGACAAGTGGTTTTAATAACCCAACGCCATTAAGAAAATTCTTGGTTGCTGTCTGAGCTCCTTAAACTCTAATGTCTAGGTATTTGGTTGTGTCACACGTTTTATGGCTAGCATGAAGAGCATTCTAGTTCTTTAACAGCTTTCTCTCTACCCATATAGCCCGATCAGTTGATCTCTTTTGATAAATGAAGGTAAGCATCTTGCATCATTCTATGTAAGGCATGTTTTCATATAAAACCTGTCCCATTTTATAAGTGTTCAACACTCAAACTGGACACACCAGTCAGATGGTAGCAATATCAGTGCCAAATGCACAGGAAAATGTGTATCTGTGAGTGCCATTTCAGTTCCCCTCTCTTTATACTTTAAGCCTGACTGAGACTTTTTAGCTTCACTGTCATATAATGTGTTCATCGTTGTATGATGCTAAACCCTCTTTCAGAGTGCTGCTTCTCTTTTTCAGAGTTGTTGGTCCAAGAATAGGTATGAGGATAGTTATGGTCTCTTTATTGCATCATTTACCACTACCTGTACTGGTTTAGTCCTCAACCCAGACTAGCCCTAATCACCACTTTCTTTTTCTCCAATGCTTCTCCAAGTGTAACATTCATTAGAACATGCTGATGTTTTCTTCCAGGTCTTTGATAAAAACGGGAATATTAGAGTCATATTAAGGCCAAGAACCAAATTGTAGAAGGCCTGATTAGAAACAAGGCTCATTTCTTATATGTGCTATAAGCATATATAATTACATATATGTAATTTCTCTGCTTCTAAGTATATATCTTATTTCTTATATATGCTTACATTTTGAGACCTTGTAATTGTCCCATTTTAAAACTATGTGTTATGTATCATGTATATTTTAAATATCTTAAATTTAATTTTTTTTTTTCATGTGCAGTATCACATTATGTGTCTTGTTGAATCTTGAGTATACTACTTTCAACCAAAGTGGTGTCCAGAAAAATAATACTGCAACACTGTGGCAAGCACTCTTTTCCAGCAGTTTATGTTATCCACCATTATAGACACTACTAGTAAATTAATTTATTAATAGTTATTTTAGATCCTGCATCAGCTGTTTTACACTAGATTAAAACTTCACAAATAGATTAAATTATTAGGGCAATACTGCTTACCCTTTCAAAATATTGACAATGTGCGGGTGTTCTTTCAATCTTCTGGAACTTCTCCAGCGTTCAAAGACTTGCTAAAATCAACAGTACAGTCTAACATGTTCCCTGTCCAGCTCTTGCAAAAGTTGTTGGTACTTCCAAACTTTCTGATTTAAACTTGCTATTTAAAGTATCTCTAAATAGGAGGATGATTTATGATCTTTCTATGCTCTGAAAACTTTAGCTTTTTTTTCCAAAATGGAACATTCAGTGAAATAGCCATTTACTATGTTCTGCTCTTAACTGTTCTACTATTTCTGGACAGTTAAAACAATATTGGTTTGGAGGTTCTTTTGTTTCTGATACATTTGAAAATAAGGCATTCTTATACTTTACTCTGTGTTGTAGGCCTCATCATTTGACCTTTGTCTTTCCTTACCACCTCTGTGCACCTTCTGTCTTCTAACTTTGATTCTTTGCTATCCCCTGATCTTTTATTCACTTATATTTAATTATTTATTACTTCTTACACCTGTCAATGCTTGTTTTGTTGACCAGTATATCGTTGCTTGTTTTTTAAAAATCTAATAAAATATCTCAATGTTTCTCAGTCCTTATTTGTAATTTACTGCTTAGCTGATTTAATAAAATCCTGCTTTTCTTAATAGCTGTAATTTTCTTGATAATTGTATTCCATTCTTTTCAATTCATATTGACTTCCTGCTTTTACAGAATTACTATTTCAATAAGAGACCATTGTAATTTCTGATGTGTCACTCCCTTATGACTTAAACTAGAATCAAAAACACCTGGAGGTGATCTCACCTTTATTGTTACTTTCTTATTAACCATGAGAATAGATATTTTCTTAGTTTACTGAAGTATGGTACCCATCACTTATAGAATTTTTGCATTGTGCTAATACCTACAGTTTTTTTATTTTATGATAAGACTTTTGAAAGGCATACTTTACAAATTAAAGATTATTTATTATATATAGAAGGAGCATACTATCCCAAAATCCAAGCACAAGTATAGGCTGGGTGGAGAATGGATTGAGAGCA
>NW_010191296.1:0-12529 GCF_000695765.1 Mesitornis unicolor
CCAACATCGGCAGGCCCTCTGTGGGGTAGGGAGGTGACAGGCGCCCTGGATTGGTGCACACCGACCTCTTCTCGGTGCGCCCCGTCCCCGCCGCCCGCCGGGCACCGCGCCTGCTTAGGAGAAACCCTTTTACTGCAATTTTGTCAATGCAAAAAGGAGTCGTCCTCCCCTGAGACCCGCGGCTCGCTGCCAGCCTGCAGAGATCCCCTCCGTACAGTGGTACTACCACATGGCCGCAGCCAGGGCTCGGAATGCAGCACGCTCTCCGTAGCAGTACCTCCATGCACAGTGAACCAAGGCAGAGAGAAGTAGATATTAATTACAGACAGACTTGGGTGCCCTACTTGAGGCACCTACTGCAGAGTTTTCCAGATACTACGATGTTCAAGGCATGCAGCCAACAAACTAGTAACAGTTTGTCCAGGTCTCAACTGGGCACCCAGAGTCACAAGACTTTGGAATGCCCCCTTTCCAAAACGTTTGGTTTCAAGCAACTCAGTTATCGACATAAGGTATGTGAATGCATGTGTATGGCTGGTAATGTCTCTTGTGCTTTTTGAATGGGAAAAAAGAAAGGAAAGAAAAGCAAGCTATGACACGGCATTGCCCAGGTCAGAGCATGTTTGAGACCTTTCCCTGCACCACGCAGACCTCCATCAGTCTCAAAATAGCAAGGTTTCGTGCAGAGGTAGCAAAGTGCCACTTGCTGCAGTAGGCAGCGCAGGACATTTTGCCAGCATCAGAGCCCTTTAGTCTCAGCTGGGAGGTGGTGAGACTTGGCAACATTGATGTCTCTGTCAGAGCCAGAAGGAGCTTTTATTCCTGTGACTGTGACGCCAGCTGCCTTCATACTTTAAAGTTATTCTCCACATGTACCTACTCCCATTTTCCCCTCATTAAACCTCTCATGGCCATTGCCTTGTCAACGCAGTCAGTCTCAGCTCTCCAGAATAATCTTCCCAATCCATTTTCATCTCCACCAGTCCGTCCCAGTCTGTCTCCCAGTTTGAGTTCAGGTCCCTTTCATCACTCAGCAGCCTTACAGCCCCATGCCTGCTTTCCCTTCTGCCATGCTCTTTGCAACTGGGCAAAGGCGATTCACGGCAGACAGTCCCTTTGCTCTCGGTTTATCTGTCAGGACCTACTAAATGGCACAGCAGTTTGGATCTGACATTGCAGGAAAAAATCCATGCTCATAATTGATGAGAAATTTATCTAATAAAAACACACTGCCGGTTTTTGAGGGGTCATAACTTAGTCAGATTTGAGTGGATTTCCACAGAGTTGGCAATAGCCAGAAGGCCAAAAGAGAAAAGAGAAGTCTAGAGCCCAGAAACTGGTGGCATTATGGTTCTAAAATAAAGATGCCTTGCCATAATAGACACTATTATTTTGTCTACTGTCATTTTCCCAGCTTTTTTTCTCAAAAAAAACTTGAGTAGGCTGCTTAAAATTTCTTCTTCCCTTTCTCTATCCCCCCATCCCAAAAGATAATTCAGCCTAAAGTAAATATTTTTAAAGGAAACTGTGAGACCAAGTGATAAAAAGCTGGCAAGGTTTAGGCAACTGAAAATAGTGTTTCATAATGTAAAAGACAGAGTGATTTTAATGGACAGAGCTTCCAGCCACCACCATGGTGGTAAGAAACCTACCTGCCTCCAAGAACCTCCAGTCTGATTAGATACGGGATATAAAAAGGAAAAGAAATCTTTTTCCTCATTATAGCTGGGGAGGAACTATGAGAGTGTCACATCAGTATTTCTTACAGCTGTTGCCCTCCCACTTAAAACGGAGACAGATTTCCAGAAGGACTCATGGGTCCATCCACAACAATACATTGTGAGTGTTCCCTCTGCATAGATGCCACTGAAGGAAAATTTTGAGTTGCTTTACCTGTAGTTTGGTGGTGGTGGATTCATCCTGAGAGCAGCCCACAGGCCCTGCAGCCAGACATGTTCTGAGTCACCTGTTGGGGTCAATTTTGACCTGGCTGCCACCTCACTCGTACCAGGACCATGTCCAGACTTGATCTCTGCTACATGAGGAGTTGTACCCAAGTTTCCTGAGGTCCTACATTTCTGCTCTCATAATGAGACCCACATTTTCTCCTCTTCCCCCAAGTCTTTCTAGAACTGCTGTAGAAAGCAACTCATGTTGCTTAAATGAGTGAGCCTCATGGAGCAATCCTTTATAGTTTAACAGCAGTGGATCCCAATATACATGGAATACTCAGCAGACTTTACTAGAGCATGAATGCTTTCTTTTCATGCTTTTAATTAGGTCAGAAAAAGCAAGAGGGAATTATCTCTCTGCTATAGAGTCATGCAGGCTGCTTTAAAATCTTGTGGACGGTTGACCATTCTGCATTAAACTCAACAGGACTGTTCCAGTAAGGATCTCGGAAACTCTAACTGTGAGAAAGGAAGAATTATCTGTCTCTTAACTGTCAAGGCTGCAGAAAGTAAATTCTCTTAGGTTTCAATGCGGTACTGTAACGAGAGGGATGGACCACTAGATCCAAGCTGTGTTACTTGGCTGGACTATGTGAGCGTCCAGGAGTCTGTTTCTCATAGCAGGATCAGGTGTTGTTCGGCAGAAGATAATGCAATTCTTAGAAATATATTCTTTTTCTCCGATGGATTCCTGGCACCCTCCTTCAAAGAATTACCAAGTGAACCCTGTCCTCTCGCCTCCTTTTCAAGTTTGCTATTTCTGAAGCAGCAAATGCATTCTGCAGTCTCGCCTGAGGTATACAAAATGCTTGATTAATTTTTAAAGTTTGGAAAAATAATGGGAAATAATATTAGAAGTCAAGCAAGCAGTTCTTTTAATACTTAGAGAATATACAGGCACTTACAGACGTGCAAACAAGTACAGAACAGTTCTTTCTATACTGTGTGCCTAGGGCCTACGTTTCTCTGCTAGGTTTCTACATTACGGAGCATTATAAAGTCCTGGTCAGTGACAGAGACCGATTTGGCTTGTAGCAAATAATAACAAAATAGAAGTAATTGGTTTTTTTACTTGTAAAGCATTATCACTTAGCTTTTTATAAATAAAGGTACTAAATCAAAACCAACTGACATCAATGGCAATTCTCCCATGGCTTTAATATGAATATGAATGAAAAGCTCACAAACAGCGACCCGAGACTCCAGTCCTATCATACTTGTGGTTTCATTAAACTGTAGTCACAGGTTTTCATACTCTCTGTGAGTGATACCCCATATATACCATATGTTTAATTTAAAGTAATAATAAAACACTCTGGTGTCTTACTTCATTGTGTTTGCTGTGAGTAGTATGAAAGATGGAGTCCAAGAGATAAGTAAGGGTTTGTGGGACTTCTTAAGCAAAAATAAAAAACTTACTCATTTGTTTAATTATTTTTTTAAGTAGAAAATAGTCTTTGTAAACTTCTTCAACACACAGTTGTTTTAATACAGCTGTGAGCAAGCAGCTGATGACTGAGCTGTGCTCTGTGCCTTGTGAAAGGTGGGGTGGAATTTTTAAAAGTGTTTATGGGAACCAGGGTCTCAGATCCTGTTTTTTGAGAGCTACACAGGTGAGCCAAATCCTCATCCCAGAACACCAAAGTCCAGACATTATTTGATCTTTAAAAATAAAGTCAGCAAACCAGCCTTTTAGAAAGGGAACAGAATGCATAAGTCAAGTCAAAATTGCGGAGGAACAGGCCTCTGTGTGGCTGCTTGTCCTTGGGGAAAAAAACAGATAGCTTTGAAAAGTGTCATCCTTCAGTTAGACTTCCCAGTTTCAGCATGTTGCATTTTTTATGATTATAGCTTACTCTGTGGGGTTTTAACCACACTTTAGTGAGCAGTCAGTATGAGGAAGAGGATTAAATCCTTCAGGGCAACAGCAACAACAACAAAAAAACCCTGCTCGGCCTCTTGTGGGGTAAAACTAGTACTAGTACCTTTCCCCTCTGCCAGAGACACAGTTCTGCTACGCTCTCCCCATCACCCAACGTCAGCTTTACACTTCTCAGGTTGTTTGTGGCGACAGAGAGAGGCATCGTGGCAGACTCACTCACTCACCTTGCATTAAATCACCCTCCTGGATCACCACGGCTCTGTGGCTAGAGTTGCGCCTCTTTCGCCCAAGTGTAGAGCTTGGGATGGTGTGGTTAGGATCAGGACCAAACCCTGAAAAGCCATCTGGCTCCTGTGTTAAAGGAGCACCTGGGATGACAAGAAGGATGAGAGCATCAGTAGAGGGAAGAAAAAAAAACAAGAGGAAAAGAAATAGCTTTTTGGAAATGTTGCTGACAAACTTGTTCTGCTGCCTGATCATCTGGAACCAACCACGGGATTCTGCATGATTGTCAGAGCCTTGGAAACAAACCATAGTGTGGAGAATGTCAGCAGGAGGAGCTCACTCTGGGGAGGGATAAATTCATCCCCAATGCTTGTAACTAGATTTACACCAACCGTGAAAATCATAGAGGAAAACCACTATTACATTAAGTGAAAAGCTGGCTGTAAAATGCTTTTCTGAGAGCCAGTGGAGTAGCTGAGGTGGCATAGGATGTGGTAGAAAATCAGAACACAAAATAATACCAGAAGGTGTAAGTCACAAAATAGTTTTGAAATCATTGGGAAGACAAGTAGAATGTGCTTTTCTCATATTACTGCTATTCACTTTCCTTGACCAAACTTATTTTGCTATCACTACCTGCTTGCTGTATTGCTCATCATCTTCCAGAGGAAGTTCTTTGTACTTGCAAATAAAAGAAGGAGCAAACAGTTTGGATGCAAAGACATAGGAAGTCTTCTTATTGGGAAGATCCTGGGAAACTGTCAGAGATGTGCTACTTGAGTACCCCACAAGCACTGCTTCTCAGAAGAATAGGACGAGGTCAGTTGTGAAGTTAAATAGAGATGTGTTCACAGGAAAAGTGTGGTATTTTAGCAGTGGAAATTTAATACCATCCTAAATGTGGAGTAAAAAGCTAGGTAAAGTGCATGAATATTTCTTATTTCCAGTCCCCAGCATTGACATTTGTATTGTGTACCAGCTTGCTATTTCAGATTTGTAAACCCATAGTAACCCAAATACCATTATGTTCTCATGCCTCTTCCTCAGCCCTATGTAAAGCAAAGTCCGTAAAGTAAGCCAGATGCCTGTGGGCACAAGGTGTTTGCGAAGCCTTCACCACACAGAGCAATCTCAGCCCAGATGCCAAAGCCTAAATGTCAACCCAGTGCCAGAACAACACTGTCACCACCAGCAGAGATCAACCTAGGACAGGATGGAGGCAAGGCCACCTGAGCGTGCCATCAGCCACCCTTGTCCCTTCCTGTCTCGTACATAAACAGAGGGCTTCAGTCTCCAGGGCTGTGGCAGTGACACCTTGCACAGAAATTAATGCCTTTTAAGAAATTAGGAAGTAGAAAGCAAACAGGCTTAGACTAGTTGTTCCTCACCCCTTGTTCCATTCCTTCCTACCCGCTCTTTTGTTTAAAAGGAAGAAAAGTGTATTTTCTTCTTTCTGCCCTCAATGACTGTCCAAGGAAAGCCAGTACAAATCTTCTGTGCTAGGTGGGAAAACACAACTCATGATTACAAACAGCAGCTTCATCTGTGGGGGTGAAATACTGGAAATGTGAGCAAGAGGGTGGAAAGGAGCCTACATCTGGGGAAGAGCAGGAATGGTTGTCCAACAGGCCCTATGGGTGGTGCAGGTCTGCAGCAAATACCCTCAGAGAGTTTTCGAGTGCTTCTGAGGGTAAGCAGAGGAGCAGGCAATTCTGGTGGGAAAGTGGCATTATCAGCATGCTGTGGTCCGTGCAAAACTTGCTATGCTTCATCTAGCCAACTTCTGCTTTAAAATGGGTAACAGTGGCTTTTAGTCCATTGAGAGGTATCTTTTCTTACCAAGCTACCTTCAGAATGAGGAAAAAAATGACAAATAATGCAAGAAGTTCAGTTAAACCTTGAAGAAAAAAAATACCATAGTTTGGGGAAAATGCCCATTTCACTTCATTTTATGATTTTCATTAACTGGTTTTGCCCAGCCGGTTAAGTACAGGTACATTCTCAGAGACATGGTGGCAGCAGTGAAAGAGCCAGTTATCACAGCAGTGGATGTGACTACCTTTCTGTTTTTAATCAATTCTTTCCTTTTGGAGTTATTCAGTATTTCAGAGGCTGTGATTTTCATGGGCTTCCCATTGCCTTACCAAGAGCCACTGGTTGCACTTCTTGCCACCAGTTTGTTTGTTTGTTTTTTACTTTTGCTGACTACTAAACTAACATACTGACATTCATACATTCATACATTTTGGAGAACATGTTGATACGTGCCAAGGTTTCTTCAAAACCCTTAAAAAATCCTGTAGTGTAGTGTCAAGAACTCATTTGGGCATGTGTTGCTTTACCACTTTAGAGAAAAGATAATATTATTTTTTTGTTTTAAAGTGAGGCTAAAAGCAGCAAGTTTTACAGGTTTTGGCAGGCTGGTTTTTGTTGCTAGCACTTCCCCTTAGGCTGAGCTCGTGGTGAGCTGCTGGCTCTGTGTTTCTCTGAGGCACACTGAGGTACAATCTAAAGAGGGTGGCAAAAAGGCAAATTTATAGCAAGAATTAAGTGGAAAGACATCAGGAACAATTGAATAAGGACCTGTCTGCTTAGACAAACAACCTGCCAAGGCTTTTTCACTGTAGGTCTGACATTAGACAAAAAGTTCATTTCTCAGAGCTGAAGAAAACCTTTGTTTCTCATTGCGGTTTTAAATCTCTGACAGGCTTCATAAACATTAATCCATAAGGTGTTTAAAATTTTGTGCCTCAGCAAAGATTTCTGCAGGTTCTGTGGTTTGTATTTATTTCTATGGAGTGACTATGGCATGAGAAGAAAGATTCTTGCTTTTGAAGTGTAAACACTGGCCCACTTGAGAGACGCAGATATGAATTACACTAAATATTTAGTAAATGATTGGTTTCCACAGGGAGAACAAAGTATTTTGCATTGGAAGAGATACAGAAAAAAGTAGGGAAAAAAAATTCATAACTATTTTTCTAAGAAAGAATGTGAAACACTATCTGTAACTGGCACCTTGTAACCCTTAGGTCGTTTGGCCTTTCCTGAGCTCACAACAAGAGCTGATCAGAAATTCTTCAGTGAAATACAATTATGCATGTGCTTGTGTCAGAAAAGAGCAACTTCTAAAAAGCTGTGCTTTTCACGGAGGCACATCAGTGGCAACAAAATCCATGTCAGGAAAGATTTCTTGAGTCCCAACAAGTGCTTCTGCTGAAAAACAGACAAAGCTCTGCCCCTGAAGAAGGCTGGCGGTTTAGGTGTCCACGGGTACAGGAGACCTCTCTTCAGCCCCCTGTGTTGCCTAACCGACACTCCGCTCTCCTACCTCCTGTCCTAACCAGCTCATGGAACTGTCCTGGAGCAGCTCTGACAGATAAGCACCAGGGGACAGAGGGATCTTTTGGCAGCCAGCAGGACCAGGGCTGGGGAATTGTTTTGCTAGGAGACTCAGATTTGATGCAGTTGATTTGGACAGAGCAGGGATGCGCACCTGTGTCTCCTGCATGCCAAGTGAGGGGTCCCAAGTAGCTGGCTAATGTGGAGTCCCTGCTTGGCTTCTCAAGAGAAGTTTTTTCTGGTATTGTATCTCAGGAAAAAACAACAACAACAACAACCACCACCACCAAAACCAAAAAAACCACAAATCAAACAAAAAAAAACACAAAAACTTGCAGCTCTGCCTTGCTCTGTTGGCAAAACCCACTCGGGTTGCCAGGATGTGTTATTTCATCCTTGGAACCGGTGTGCTGCTGGGAGTTGCACCACCCCTCAGGGGTTTATTGATATAGAAATTCCAGCATAACTATACTTGCAAGATCTTCCTAATGTACACTATGCCTATGAAAAAGAGTATTTGAGAACATTTGGCATTAACAGATATTTTTTTTTTACACATTTTTACAGAAATGTGGGATAAACAGTAAAAATAAGTTAGGCTAACAAATCCAGTGCCTAAGCAAATATCATAGGGTGCTTTGTTAGACTGGGGCTGACATTGCAGTTAGGAAGAAAAACAAGCAACACAGTTAATTTTCTTTGAGATTTCTCTGTGGCCAGCACTATTCACTGCAACTAGAATCTAAATGTCATCTCAAAAAAAGAAAAAAAAAAAGAAACAAACCATCTGCTGTCCTTAATTCCTGTAAATCATATTGACTTCAGTTGCATTCCTCTGGTGTAACTGAGAGAAGAATTTGGCCAAAAAGTATTAGTACTGCACTTTTACCCACAGGTTTTACATATTTCATGTGGAGATGTCTAACTAAATATCAGATAGCTGATCATCTGCCACCTTGGCAGTCAGCATAGCTCACCAAGGCCAGACCTGATGTTGTTGATCTCAGTACTATGAATTAGAGGGAAAATGTGCCGAGATTATCTGAAGAGAGCAACAGAGGGCAGGTCTGGCTTTCCAGGTGTTGTTACAACAGGTCTGGACTGCAGAGATTTCCCCTGGCAGCATGGGCAGCTCGCCTTTAGTGGAGCACCTGAGAAACCCTGTTTGCCCCATGGTTCAGTACCTCAGTGCTTAATCCACACCATTAGGATGGCTCCAAAGAGCAAACTCATGCTCACAGTCAGGGCAGTGCTCAGGAATATCAGCTGTCCTTAAGCCATCGTTTGTGCCCCAGCCATTACGAAACTTTTCCTCCTACGCAGCGCTGAGCTATTGCTGTTTCTCAACTGTGCCTTTCTCTGGTTGGGAGGCAGGACTTGGCTTTTCTCTCCAAGATGCCTCACTGCTGCAAGTGGCATTACAAATATTTTATTAGTTCATTTTCAGAAACCCAGAGAGCGAAAGAATCTGAGGTAGAACTGAACACTGCTTTGCAAATGCTCTGGAAGGTATGTCCAACTTGGCACCAAGCTTAGTCATCCCAGCTGGCAGGAGAGCAGAAAGTCCTTTTCTCTCTCAAAGATGAAATCTATATGTCTGCCAACTCCTTGTAATTACAAGCCCCAAAGAGTGTCTACTCCAGTGTAACCAGAGACCTACAGGCTTTGGCATTTCATGTATCAATTACCACTTAGTGCTACATCACTAGGCCAAAATGGGAATTTCCTTTGAGGGGAGACCTCTTTTATTAATAAAAGACGAATCACGTTTGTTCTCCAACATCAAGCTCAGCTGGCTCATTTCTTTTCTGTCCCCCAATTCAGAACTCCAGCTAAATGCTCCCAGGGAGTATCCTTTCTCTCTTGCCATTCTCTTTGCCCACGTTTAATTCTGCATCAGTATACAGAGTCAGCCTTTTTTTCTCTGTGCATCTTAATTCCCATTCCAAAAAAAAAGACCCTTTCTGAACAAGCTCTTCAGGTCACTGTGGGTTGAACCCATGTTCAGGTTTCTGGGCTATGCCATGCCTACTCACGACTAGCAGCACTCCAAAGTCACACCTGACCATACAGTCACAGCCATAGGGCATGGCAGTGAGATTTCAGGGAGCTCCTGACCAGCTGCAGTCAGGAGTTAGGAGGCACATCACTGACTGCAGGCTGAACCTGAATCAGTATAAAATTTTCAAAACCTGTTAAGAAGCTGTTAAACACTCAGATTGGTAGCCAGCGTTGAACACTGTCCTGTCTGCACCATATAGCAGGTGGCAATAAAAACAGTTTCAAACCGAAGTGTCAGTGACATAGATGTACAGATTGTGTCTGAAAATTGATTCACAAGGTATTACAGGAGAACTCTGACTTTCCTGGGCCCTTATGGCCAGTCCTTTGCTAAGAGGCTCACATGATGCAGGTAATTACTGCCCTTCATGCATTTACCTTTCTCCATCCCTGCCACTATCAGGTATGGATCCACTGCTGGAAGACAAGTCTTCTCCTATCTGTGACTTAAGTGTTATCACAGAAGATTAAGAGAAAGGAGGATTTTGAAGAGCATTTTACCAGGAGCCTTCTGGTCTCCAGAAGGATCAGTGAATCTTGGGGAAGAGTTCAGCCTCAATAGGGGCTCACACGATACTATCGGAGCAGTAACTGCTGCAGACATAGGGAATGCATTTAAAAAATTAATTTTTTACTTTGTGGGTGGAACCATTATGGAATAAAGAATTTCTGGGAGGTAAAGGAGGAAGGAATACAGTACCTGGGTAGTGACATCCACAGAGTGCTTAGGACCACAATCTCTCCAAGTCTCTAACTCTGTCAGCTTGGGCTGGAGTTAGCCAGCATGAATCAGAAAGATTTAAAGGACTGAGAAATACACTGATATATATAAATCTTGTTTCCTTATGAACAGCTTCAAAAAATTGTGTTCAAACAAGCCAAAAGTATGGAGAAACAGTCTTTATGTGTTTGCCACTTGTCAGTTAGAAACCTCTGTGTGCAGTGATTTATAGCTTATTTCTAACCGCACTCTCATTGAAATTTGAAATTATTTCACACCAGAAGGTTTTTGTAGATTTTGAAAACATTTGGTTTTGGTCTGATGGGACTTCTGAATCTTTCAGGGAGTTGTTGGCTTTGTTTTTTGTTCCTTTGGTTTAGAATTGCAAACTGCATCCCTTCCTTTAACCTCCCTCACCCCTTGTTCTCATTATTTACAAAAATATGGATATTCTTTTCCATGCTTTTTGAAGCAATCACAGATAGGCTCAAAAACCTACTTTGTTCACTTACAGCTTTACCTTATATCCATGAGATTACCTACATGGATTTGTTTCCAAAAGGAAAATCTTCAGAAAGTTTATGTTAACATCTGAGAATATAGCAGGAAATAGAGTTTTGAGTATTTATATAAATTTTATTTGGATTGTGTATTACAGATCAAGGTAATTTGTGCCTTGATGGAGTATTGTTAGGATGTGACTATATGTGAAAAGGGCAACATTTGGCTAAATGCAATTATCTTTTGGCTATTAAGAGCCTGCTCTCAAAACCCCAAAGCCAAACCAATGCCACATGATAATAGCTTTTTGTATTTAAACAGGGATATTTTGTAAAGATTGAAGATAAGCACCGGATATAAGATGAAGGAAGCTTTCTTTCAGAGAAGGTTAATCATCACTGGTGTCATCACTGGAATAAGTATTTTCTTGGTACTACTTTAACATATGAAACCATTTCATTTTTTACAGTATTTGTAGCCCAGTCAGTCACTCGTGATAATCCATGACAAAACTTCTTTGGCAAGAGGTGGCAAAAATAACAATTATTCTCAGAAGTATAAACATATATTTTCTGTAAAATATACCTCATCTTCAGTGATAAAACTAACAAACATGACTGTTCTGAAATTACTTTTTGATTTTGTTTAAAACCAAGAATCCCCTAGGAAATTTTGGTGCAGTTGAAAAATTCCCAGCAAAATGTTTGATTTGGTTGAAAAACCTCTTCAAGATTAAAGTATTTCAAGCAGTTCTACTGTAGACTCCAAATTGTGTCTTTAATCCAGTAAAAACTCAATTTAATGAAAGCCATCTGCAAATCATATCATTGTTACTCTCCACTCCATTTTTATTGCTGCTTGAAGCATCTTTGTATTGGCAGTTTCTATCAGTGGCCACTGGTTTCCAGCAGAAGCCTAGTTTTTAAAACGTAAATACAGCAACTAGGATTTTCTGCTTCTTGCTGCCTCTCACTTTGGCTTGTGCTGCATGGCTGAGCCAAGCATGATCACTGTGCAGCTCATTTTGCCCATCTGATAAGAGGATACCCTATCTGCCTGCCAGGTGTGTTGTAGGGACACAGCACTTAACGTTTGCAAAGAGCTGCTGTGGTACTTGAATAGAAATACTGCAGAAGGACAAAGTTTCATAATGGAGTTGCAGCAAGGACTCATATAACCACTGATGCTTCTTTAGCCTATAAAGTTTTGCTTAGGCTGCAGTGAAATGAAATGCTGGCTAAATTAATTTAAGAAATCCCAAAGTCTTTGTTCCCACCCCTGTGCAACATCTCACAGCCTACTTGCTTGTGCTAGGATCTGTTGATGGGACCACACTGCACTTATCAGTACATTGACCGGAATGAGAAATGATGTTGGTGAAGGGAGACTTATTTTTAACTAGATAAGTTTCCTGAGCTGCTTTCAGCATCTTTCAGCAAAATCATAGTGGCACAACTGACAGGGCAGTGAATTGCAGTGCAAAGGCAGGGACAAGCAGATGAGATGGGCATGAGTCCTTAAACTGGTGTCACCAGCAAACCCCTTCACTAAACTGCACCTCGGAGATGCCCCCTCTCAGTGCTTCACAGCAGTACCTCTCTGCATACTAAATAAAGGCCACATTGTAATATATGCGTGAAAGATGGGAGAGAGGAACCACAGAGGTGCCCTCTGTGGAGCTGGGGACCCAGAGACACTGAAAGCAATGGACTCACCAAGAGTGGATTGGATAGCAGTAGGAGAGCAAATCTGAGTGCAACTGTCCTCCATCTCAATTAGAAAGCCCATTCTTCTTCACATCCTGCAGCATGCATTTTAGATACCTTTGCAGTGATTTTCACTCTT
>NW_010191296.1:12560-16373 GCF_000695765.1 Mesitornis unicolor
ATATCTTTGGCTCAAGTCTGCTGGACATGTCCTGTGACTGAGGTGCTGCAGATGCCCTAGAGAAGACTGGGGAGCAAGCTGTAATTTTACAGAGATCAGGGAGCCATGTATGGCACAGGAGTACAGAAACTAAAGCACAGCAGTTTACTTGGCAAATATTTTCTTTTCGTGTGCACTTAAACTCCCACAAAGAAAAGGAGTCTGTGAAATAATTATCTCCATATATACTGCCATTATTACAAAATGCTCACATTAAAAACAAACTATGGGAACAGTCTAGAGTAGATTCCTGGTGGGAATGCCATTATTGTGTCGGGCTTGTGAAGGGAGCTTCAGATGTGTCCCTGAGGGTCCCTCTGGCAGAGGGAGGATCTGGGCTGCATGTCTGTTTGTCACAGTACTTTTAAAGATACTCCTTCAAACATTTAGAAAATGTTTTTTATGTTGCTGGAGATCTGAAGAAATAGATCTTATCTTTCCGTTTCCTGTGTTTCGATTTTTTTGAATGTTAGTCTTGCATATATATTTTCAAAATTTTCTTTAAATTCAGCTATATGTCCCCATTTCTGAGGAAGTGACTCTAGGGTCACTTTTGTGTGTTTCAGTGGTTATGCATAGTTGTCTACCTCTCAGTAATATTTTCCAAGAGTTTTTGAAACAAAAGGGCTCGCATCGCAACAGCATAAGGCAATTCTCCTCTTCTTCCTTATCCCATCCCCCAAGTGAAAAAAAAAACAAACCACAAAACAAACCAAGCAAACCCAACCCCAAAAAAACTCCTAAAAAAACAAATGCTTAATTCTCCATCATCACTATGGTATGCTATTGACCAGGAGGTGTATCTTCAAAATGACAGCTCTAATTACCCCATGCATTTGTGATTTGCTTTGGAAACTTCTTTTGACACATACAGACCCAGAAATTGGAATAGGTTAAGGGAGAAAGGAAACCTGTCACAGATGTGAGTGGGAGAGCAAGATCAAAAGATTGTTAGTTTCCTCTTTGCCACCACGGATCTCTGGGTTGCCATCTTTTTTCATAGCAAACTCAGGAAGAAAAATTCCTGAAAGCAAAGCTTTGTCTTATCAAGTGTGATAACATCTGACAAACTGTACAGCTCTTCCTTCTCCCTTCCCCTCTCTTTTGCAAAGGTTGTGTCTAGGCCAACAATAGAGTAGCAGGTCGTTGACCTATTAGCCTCTGTGATCATTTAACCCCAGGCCTTGAATGATGTCTGCAGACAGGCCCATTGGGAAAGAGAGGCAATAAGGTCACCACATCCCCACTTCCTTTTCACTGGTATCTCTGCAGCAGCACCTTCTCCAGGCTTGACCTCTCCATGAGTAATTGATGTGTTGAAAGTTAAGCATGTGCTTAAGTGCTTTGCTGGAGTGGGGCCAGCATGTGCACTGCCCAGCAAGGTCTAGTCCTGGGCAATGGAGGGGCTGGCTCAGAGCAGCTACCTGTATCTCCCCATGAAGCTGTGGAGAATGACCCTTCCGTGGGCTTGAGCACTGCTGTTTACCTTGCACCTCTCTGCCAGCCCAGCCCATGGAACTGCATGCTACCCATGCAAAATCTGCAGAAACTCTTTTGAAATATAACAAGATAGCTGTCGTTCTCTGATTTCCTTTATAATGATCTGCATATGTCTGTTTGTATCTCACCACTCCTCCTGCCCTATCTCCTTTGAATCCATTGATCAATTTGACAGAGGAATAGCAATCTCTGAGAAAATATAGATCCTCCACATTTCATTAAGGTAGGTGTCCAGAAATATATGCTAAGACAAAGATCCAAGGGATCCTCCGTGTGCTGAAATATCATAATTATGTCCAGTGATATGATATGTTATTGGGGAGCCAGGCAGTATTAGCTGTGGTGGTTCCAGAACAACTTCTATGTCCTATGCGCCTTTAATCTGAGTGATTATATTTTTTCAAAATATTTTTACCTGAATCTTAGAGCCGGGCCTTCTGGGAAAGAAAACTAAGAAAAAGGTACCTCTTCAGTTCTCCAAGGCTCCCAATAAAGCTGAAAGATATGTAGTAGCAAGTGGGGTAGAGGCCCTGTATGGTGGTGGATCTACTACTCCTTTATAGTCTCAGAGTAAAAAAGGCAAATGATGGTAAGGTCCTGTTCAAGGAGAATAGCAGCCTCAGAGGGATGTGCCTGGGGATTAGTAAGGTTAGACCTGTCCAGCATCCTGTGAGGACTGTAGGCCATACAGAACCACATGGGAAGCATAGGAAAAAACCGCAGAGGAACATTCCCAGAAGCACTCCACATGGCTGTTTATAAAAAGCATTAAACTGCCTAAAGTCATGGCTGCAAAATGGTTAAGAGAGCAGTCCTAGATGCTAATCTGTAGTCAGATATTTTTGAAAGGTACCACTGGTATTAGTAAGCAAAGTAAAACAAAAGGTGGGGAAAAGGATGCAAATCCATCCTATTTGATCATCCCACAGCAATACTGTGCAAACCAGGGTAGTTCTTTGCATTATGCTAATTGCACAACTTTTCTGAGTTTGAGTAAGGATTATACACGTAATTTATGTTAAGGAAACAAACCAACAGATTCTTTTAAGAACTTCAAAAAATTGAACATTCCTTAATAGATTCATTCAAGTGCTCTTCTAGCAGGCTGAAAAACACCAAAAAAGGTCACAGAAAGATTGAAGTTATTTCTACTGCAAAGCATACTTGAAAATAGCTTCACTGATACTTTAATTATGGAAATTGCTATGCAATACAAACTCCTTGATGCTCCTGAAAGAAAGGAGTATTTTATAGAATCACAGAATGGTTTGAGTTGGAAGGAGCATGAAAGATCATCCAGTCCAACCCCCCTGCCATGGGCAGAGACACCTCCCACTAGACCAGGTTGCTCAAGGCCCCATCCAATCTGTACTTGAACACTTCCAGAGAAGGGGCATCCACAACTTCTCTGTCAAGCTCTTTGAACTGCTCAAGTGCAAACTCAAATCTAAGTTACTAGGAATTGACAGTCAAGTACTTATATTGTTCTTGTATTGCCCCTTGTTAGATACTGAGGATGCTTTTGCTTGCCTTACAACTCAGGCTTTCAGTGAAGTACATTAATCCTGCAAACAGTAAATGAAGTGTCCCAAATAAGCTTTGGCACTCTCAAGAGACATAGTGAGATTTGATGCCTCTGCTGTCTCACATGAAGCAGTATGTTACAGCCACTTTTCCTGTTTAAGCCACCCTTCCTGTTACAGCCACCAGCAGCAGCAGCATGTTTAGAGACATTTATGTGAGAGTGCAAATGCAAAGCTTTGAAGGCCTTGGAAGTCTCCAGGTGCTCCTGCAGACACCAAGTGCAGTCCAAGAGCCAGTACCATGCTTCAAAAACATCTGTGTAACATTATATGTACCAAGCAATGGGGATTCAGTCAACCACTTGTTCTGTGGAGCAAAAAACAGGAGCAAAAGGCTTCAATTTCCTAAGGTCTACTGAGCAGTAAGCATGCTTCAAGTAACTCGTAGCTGTTAATTTTACCTTTAATTGTGGATGTTCTGAAATAAGCAGTTACTTCTCTTTCTCTTGAAAAGGAAGTAGAAGTGGAAGCAAACACAATAGTGTTTTCTTTTAATGTTACTTTTAAATTCCTCAACTATGTAGATAAGCCTGGTTCAGACTCTGGTTTCATGGTGAGGAGCCAAGAGAACCAGAACTCTAAGGTAGTTACAGACCTGATCCAAAGTCCGCTGAAGCCAATGGCAGCACTTTGACAGACCATGGTGAAGTTTACATCAGGTTGCACAGCTATAAATATAAATATAAATATA
>NW_010191297.1:0-2368 GCF_000695765.1 Mesitornis unicolor
AATAGAAACAGGTTTAATAAAATAATAATAAAACCCTATATTAATATAAATATTAATATAAAGTTATACTCAGCCAATGTAGTGGTTGCAGCGAGTGAAGGAGCAGGCCTTGGGAGCAGAACGATGGGCGAGACCCTCCAAGGATGGCAACCATTGAGGAAATAGCGCCATCCCCAGCAAACTCCCCAGTTTGTGGTGAGTGTGCCATTTATGCTGTGGGATAATTCTTTTGGCCAGCGTGGGTTGGCTGCCCCAGCTCCTGCAGCAGAACTACTGAAGACCTCGATCATTGTGTACCAAGGCTGGCCAAAAACTGAACCAAAGTTTCTGAGCAGCTTTGCTCCCACTAAGCTCCCAGTGCTGCCGTCTTCTCAAAAATGCAGCTTTCCTGAATAGAAAACCATGATGCTACCCCAGCGACACCAGGACAGGACCCTAGCGCTGAAAACACAAAACCTTGCTCATCCTGGAGTCTTCATATTCACCTCATAGTGAGAAACGTGTTCCAAGTGGGACTCACTGAGCCTATGGGTTTCCTATTAAAAAGGTCTCCTAAGGCTCTGGCTCTTGGGCTCATCTTCAGGTGTAAAATAGCTGCACATGTGCAGTGTGGAGATCTACAGAGATTTTGGCAGCTCCATGTCCTGGTACCTGCCAGACGTTTGCTCTTCCCTCTGCCTCCTGATTCAGGCCGTGCTGGACCTGGTGGTGCTCGAGAAGTCAGCAGAGCGGAGGGAGAAAATGCCCATATCAGGAGAAGGGAGGGGAGGATGGGATGTGCTGTGCTGGGCTGAAACAACACTTTTCTTTTTTAATTAGTTCTATTTTGGAACCACCAATAATTGAAGAACGTTTTGGTTTAATTATGCAAGAGAGTACTGAGCTTTGCTGAGGGATCAAAGTCCTGCCTGAGCACCAGCATAGGACAGGGGTTTCTGTTGTTGCAGGTTGTGATTTTTCTTTTTCAATTATCAGTCCATCAATGTTTCCATCATGGAAACCTGGCCACTGCAAAGCTCTGGGCCAGCCCGGGACCGGGTCAGGGACGGGAGCACTGCAAGGACTGGAAAACTCCACTCCCCGATGCTGAGTGCAGAGCTGTTCTCCGGGTATTGGAGCCTCCTGGTCCCTCCCCTCCTGATCCCCAGTGAGGGCACATCTGGCCCAGCTGTGGAGCATCAGCTGCTTCTGAAAGCTGTGCTGTTGAAATCAGCCCTGCTGCAGCCGAGGTGCTGCCCTGCGTCCCTGCAGCAGCTGGGGCTCTGCTCAGAAACCCCAGAACTTGGCTCTGCAGGCAGTGGCAGGCTCTGGGTTTGCAGGTTTGGGCTCTTCCCTCCTTCAAGCCCAAGTCCAGGGCTGTGTGCATCGAGGCAGGACTGCGGTCAGGGCTGGGCAGCCTCCCCCAGGACCTGTGGGGTAACGGCGGGCTGTGCCCTGCACTGCTGCTGCCTGAGTGCTCCCTTGTCGGGGAAACCTCCCCTCTGCGCCTTCCCCCCTGCTCTCCAGGATGTGAACTGCTGGAGCAGGTCCAGAGCAGAGCACAAAGATACTCAGGGGCTGGAGCAGCTCTGCTATGGGGACAGCTGAGAGAGTTGGGGTTGTTCAGCCTGGAGAAGAGAAGGCTCCAGGGGGACCTGAGAGAGCCCTTCCAATGCCTGAAAGGTGCCTATAAGAAAGCTGGGGAAGAGCTGTTCACTGGGGCATGGAGCAATAGGATGAGGGGTGATGGTTTTAAACTGGAAAAGGGCAGATTTAGGTTGGATATGAGGAAAAAGCTCTTCCCCATGAGGTGGTCGATCACTGGCACAGGTTGCCCAGAGAGGTGGTGCAGGCCCCATCCCTGGAGATATTCAAGGCCAGGCTTGATGGGCTCTGAGCAACCTGATCTGGTACCAATGTCCCTGCTGACTGCAGGGTTGGTCTGGATGAGCTGCAAAGGTCCCATCCAACCCAACACAGTCTGTGATTCTAAGTGCTGACCAGGGTGGCTCCTGGGTGCTTTTCACCCAGCAGATTTCCCACTGCCATGCAGAGGTCCAGGGCTGAACCCCACTCTGCAGTGGGGTGGGATGCAGGGATGCCTGCTCTGCGGTGCTGCAGTTATGTGCGATCCGCCTCCGCTGCTGAGCGTTCACACCCCGTGCTGTGACAGCCCTCGTGGTTTTGGGCAGGGTTAGGGCTCACGGGAGCACTCAGGATTGCTTTCATCTCCCCTCCATGCAGGAGATTGACGGGAAAGCCCTGCTCTTGCTGCGGAGTGACATGATGATGAAGTACATGGGGCTGAAGCTGGGGCCAGCCCTGAAGCTCACTTACCACATCGACAAGCTAAAGCAAGGCAAGTTCTGAGAGGACACTTGGCAGGACG
>NW_010191298.1:0-2343 GCF_000695765.1 Mesitornis unicolor
CCCCACCCCACCCCACCCCCAATTCATTGAACCTGTAGGTCTTCAGGCAATCATAGAGCAAAGACTAGAACAAAGATTTAGTATTTAGCTGCTGCTTCCAAAATTTAGACTGCCAGTAAGTTAATGAACTCTCTGGAGATAGAGTCCCATGTGGAGAAGGTTGTGTCTGTGCTTGAGAAGGTTTAAATTAGTTATTTCTTAGAATACTCTGTGATGAAGGCACTGCTACCAACTGCTTTTCTTGTCACTAGCTCATCAGGGCAATAAACCAATTAGTTGTTGCTATAGTAAGGGTCATTTCTTACTATTTTAAATTCTTGGTAGGGATACACAGCACTTCACATATTTGCAGAGCCAGCATTTTCGGTTCATTATGATTGCAAATTAATGTGTTTCTTCACAAAAGCAGTTTTGTTGTCAAAAAGGACTTGTTACATTACTGTTTTATGAAGTGCTAGCATAATATGGGAGTGTGTGGTGGGAGGGAAGAGAGCAGGAGGTAGTCTGCTTCTTGAGATATTTCAACCATTCATTTTTTTATGAATGCTTTTGAAAAATATTTGGTCCTCAGAGGTAACCACATGCTGTTCCTAAATCACCGTTGGCAAGAAATGTCAGCGTGTACCAGAACTACAGCTTGCATCCTTCTGGAGGTTTAAGACCTCTCCTTTGAAACTTCTCTCTATAGACAGAAAATTAAATGTGCTTGAGAACTTAAATTGTGTCTTTTCATTCATATGAAAGTCCATGTACCTATTTGGAAGACGGCATCAGAACCTTGTTTGGTCAAATTTGATCTTACAATGTACCATGTCCCTTGGGAAGAACTGAACACCCCTTCATTCTAATATGTTCTCATTAGAAATTTGGAAGGCTTGGCTCCAGGAGTGATCTCATACAGAGTAAGTAATTAACTCACATGATAATTGCTATGGAACCAAGTCACAGCACCTACTGCTGGGTCAATGAGCCTGACAGATATAGTTGCCACAGTAAGGAATGTGGCTGGTGGTGTAGTGTTGTGGTTTAGCACTTGGAGGGCAGTTCAGCCCCATGCAGCAGCTTACTCACTCCTTTCGAGTGGGATGGGGGAGAGAATCAGGAGAGAGAAAGTGAGGAAAATCGTAGGTTGAGATAAAGACAGTTTAATGAGTAAAGCAAAAGCCGCACGTGCAAGCAATCAAAATAAGAAATTAATTCACTACTTCCCAGATGTTCAACCATTTCCATGAAAGTAAGGCTCCACCACATGTAAAAGTTACTTAGAAAGGCAGATGCCATCACGTCAAATGTCTCTTTTTTCCTCTTTCATCCCCACAGCTTTTATTCCTTTTGAATGATGTCATATTGTATGGGACATCCCGTTGGTCTGTTGGGATCAGATGTCTCAGCTGTGTCCCTACTCAGCTTCTTCTGTATCCTAGCCTACTTGCCATGAAGCAAAAAAGGCCTTGATGCTGTGTAAGGACTGTTCAGTGATAAGTAAAACTTCCCTATGCTATCCACTCTGTTTTGGTCATAAATCCAAAATATAGCACAATACAAGCTACTATGAAGAAAATTAACTCTATCACAGCCAAATCCAGTAAATACATTCAGGCTCTCAGAAGTGTTATCACCAGCAAAACAGTTGGACTAACATTTATCTGTTGAGCATTTGGCATTTGTCATGTGATCCAGGTAAGACATAATAATTAGAATTAGCACTCGGACCTTTCACTACAATTAAGCCTAGGTCACTTCTTAGACGACCTGTATAGCTGACAGGTATGGCAGTTGGGAAGAGCATTATTTACTGTAGAGAACTTGTCCTGGGTGATATTTGAGACCTAGGAAGAGAATTTTCATGAGGGCAAGCATAAAAGAAAGTTCCTGCTCTGGTGAGGGTTGCCTCTCATAATCATAATTTCCTTAGGCATGCTACTGAAGAGACAATAAACAGAGTCAACATGATGGGCACAAAAATGAGTCTTTTTCTTCCTTTTGTGCCTCTCACACAAAGTAATTTACAGACAATACCAACACTAAAAGACTTTCTGACTCTGTCCCATTGTCCAGGTCATAGATTAATATCTTGAACAGAGCTGACCCCTGAGGAGCACCACTACACACAGGATTCTTCTTAGTTCTTCTTGGTTCTTTATTTCTGTAAGAAATTTGATGCTAGGTCATGTTGAACCTCCTGATTTTCCAAAAATTTTGGAGCCTAATATTTCTGTTTTTAAAAGCATAAGATACCATTACTGAAGGAATCAGAAAAGCCACCAAATTAAAGGTAAGCTGCCATCCACAAAATGACAAAAGGGAAAAAAGGGAGGAAAACTAATTTTATATATATATATA
>NW_010191299.1:0-1428 GCF_000695765.1 Mesitornis unicolor
TGCTTCTCAAGGTCTTCTGTTTACATAGCTCGTCAGCACACATTCCTTCATTGGCAGTATTGTATGACAATGACTTCTTATTTTTTTTCATTCAAGAAATTATCATCTCTCAAAAGGATTACATATTTTGTGTCTAGTATGAATGCCACTTACTATAATGTTCCTATACCAAGTCTAGCCAAGGAAACCACCACCTCCTGTATATTTGGCAAAAAGACCCACACAAGTTGTGTAGCTAGCCCAAGATCACACGCAGCAAATATCAAAAAGAGATATATTTCTAATGCTAAGAGGTAGCAATTCCTTATGTTATTAAGTTAACCTACACCTACACTGTTTGCAGCTTATAGTTTAGTACATAAATCTATATATAAACAAAAAAATACTTTCAGCCATAGTGCTAAAAATATAGTAACTAACATGAGTTTATATACTAAATGAATTTGGGGAACACATTTTCTAAAAGGAAGACTGGTTTTTACTGTTTCTGGAACATCTCTAAATTCCACAGATCCTTAAAATGCACCTTTCACCTAAACAGGTGAAAATACACTGAAGCAATTAATTTAGTCTAGAAGTAGCAATTATGCTAGATTTTTATCTTGAATTAAAAAACAAATCGCCTTATTAAATATGTCCTTTTTTGACATAACAGGAACAGTGGATGCTTAGTAGATGGAAAGCTATTTTTTTGAGATTAGTAACTAGCAAGGCAGAAATTGTGTATATTAAAAGTCACAAGCAGCAAAAAATGCATTATATTAGAACGTTCATTATGTTTTTCAAAAGCTCTTCTCACAGTTCTCCTACATAAATTGTATTTAAATAGGAATGGTAATATCTCATCTCCTGCATGCACTTGGTTTTCAACCTAGCTAAGTTTTGTGGATTTGTTTTTTATTATTTAAAATAGTTTAAAACACAAATGTATTAGTGCAAAGGAGTAAAGAAGACTATAACCTTAATTATAATTACTTAAGCATAAAAAGTCTAGACACTGCTGGCTGACATTGCTGTCCCAGAGAACAGCTTACTCAATGAACTGAAAGGAAGCGCTTCTGCCAGGTGCTTTGGAAGATGTCATTATCTCTTCAGCATGATGAAGCTAACAGGCTTACATAGATCAGAGTAAAAACCAGTTATGGGGTTAAAAGTCATAGCCATCACAGTTTGAACTTTTAATCTTTAAGAAACTACAATTTTCTCTCCTCATGGCTGCCATAGGGATGTTTGAATGCAGGCTTCATATCATTCAAGTTAAACTAGTGAAGAAAACCTTAAGGTCACTTGATAACAAGTGGAACCATTTTGCAAGCTGAGCAGTCCTGCGTTGAATGCCTTCTGATGCTAGTATCTGAGGCTGTAAGTTTTAGAGATCTAAGTATTCCAGGAGAAACCTTTCCACCACAAAAAGCAGGGTGACTCTTT
>NW_010191299.1:1459-6234 GCF_000695765.1 Mesitornis unicolor
TTTTGGATCACTACCACCTGTCAAATATTACAATACTATCACACCTAATCTCAGGTACATATAAGGCATTTATCTAAGATGTCAGGGTAAAATTCCACTCTCTCACCATGGCATAGATGAAATCACACATAAAATTCAGTCCTATTTAGCAGATGCTTTATGTCCTTTTCTGGGCGGTTTTTCCTTTGCATGCAGGAATCTAACCTCCAAACCCAGGAGCTGCTGATTCAGAGTCTTTTAACTCTTTCCAGCTACTTGTTAGAAGTCATTATTGGGACAGAGAGCATTGCTTTAGTCATAAAACCTCCCCTCCTTGCCCTATTTTAAAGTATCTTTAAACAAAGCTATGAAATATGCAGAAATCTTGTATTACAAATATGTAATAACATGCTGCTAGGCTAAGCTCTTGCAGCTACCATTTGCTACTACTTATTGGAAAAATCTTTAAAGAAACAGGTCTTGAGATCATTCTTCCGATTAACATAACAGTAATAATTTTCATAGTTAATGACTTTACTAGGCTGCTTAGCTCCTAATTCACTGTGTTGTTATTGAGTCTTGCAATTTTGCCACAAGTCATAATTACCACAGTTACCAAGTAGCATTAGAGCCTTGTTGTTTAACATGCTAGCACTCAGCCCTCCAGCAGGCTGTGCCTACTGCTCAGCCAAGATCTTCCCAGGCAAGGTGAGAAACTAACGTCTCCTTTCTTCCTCCTCACATCTGAATTTTAAGAAAAAAACACCTTTATCAGTTTAATTCCATGTTTGCATGTGTGCAGCTGATTAACTATGTCTTGCAGAAACAATAGTGTATAAGGTCTGGCTTTCTCTGCAGAGGAACTCATGTCAAAGTGAACACAGCTCTGAAAAGACACATCTTACTGAACCTTTTCTTTTTGCTTTAAATGTTACTTCAAATATGAGAAAGCTATTAGGCACCACTAACACCATTCTGTAATTGAACAATACTAATCATAATCACATTCTGATGAAGCAGCATATTTTCCATGTCTACTGTTTTGACAGTTTCTAACAGTATTACATGGAGCAAGCCAGTACTGAAAATGAACAAAAGAGAAAATCATATTTGATACATATGTGTTTCTTTGCCACACTATTAACTTACAATATGAAGCTAAAGGATAGTTCATTATTAGTTCATTATGAAGACAAGATCTTCATAATGGCATGCATTATCAAAGTCTCACTGAAAGGCTTATATTAATGTAATATATAGTGATGTAAAGAAGTTTATGTAAATGCAGCAGAAGCCTGGCTTTGCCATGTCTTGGAAAAACATGAATATATCTGGTAGTCACATTAGTGATAAATCAAGTGTTAGAAAGATAAAGTTAGTTACAGGGAAATGGAAAATTAGCAGTGAGTGAATGTAGCTGCTGGAAGAGTAATAAACTAGGAAAGAGTTGAAAAAAAAATACATACTTGAAGTCAGACAACTGTGTGGTCATTTATCTTCATATTTGCAAACTAAGATAGCCACAAAAGTTGATATTCTGAAGTTAACACTAGTTTACCATAGTATAACCTTGTGCAAATCAGTTAAGCACTGTTACTTCTCCAAACGAGGGAACACATCACGCAACTACTCAGAATAGCACATCGCCTTGACCATGACTCTGCTTCTCAAAGTTAACCTGAGTATGCAAGAGACCCACCACCAACACTGGTCAGAGTCAGCTTTTCATTCTTCAAAAAAGTTACACCCATTCTGCATAAGGATCTTTCCACAGAGATCTCTATGCTAATGATCTATAGACTGTGTTATTGCAACCCATGATTCTTGGAGCTGAAACAGAGCAACAGTATCCCAGTTCATTCACATATTGGTGGTATACTGCTCTGCTTTCCTGTTAGCATGCAGCAAACTTGCTAGCTGCAGAATCCAGGGTAAGTATCACTCTTCCTTCCCAAATCTTCAGGGTAGATGAGATTTCCCCAGACCTTTACTGATGAAGAAGCTCAGAAAGAGGCTTCCAAGATCAAGAAATAAACTTGTTTAGTAAAAGAAATAACACAAGGCCATATGTAAAGCTTGATACATACAGAGACAGGCATTAGCTTCCTCCTGTAAATAATGAGGTCAACAATGTTTTCATGAAGTACCTAGAAAAGTTCACTTTTCTAGGGGTGAGGCACTGGAGGCACTGGATTTTTTGGTTTCCTTTAAAACACCAAAGGGTCCATCACCAAGATTTATATTAGGTTTTCATTAAATGTATTCTCACCAACCTCAAAGGAGAGTCTTCATCTTTTATCTATGCTCTCTCTGCTGGCATGTTTTTGAAAGATTAATCTGCAGCATGCACATAAATTTTTCTATTATTTGAAATGAGAGTTGCAAATGCTTTCCTCTAAAACATATGATTTATGTGACTGGTCTAATTTAAAGCCCACACAAAAAAGATTAATTCAGTGAAAAATCAAAAATTGATTCCATGAAGATAAGACCTAGAATAATTATATGAAAATTGTAGACGTGAAGGTAAACTGTTCTCATGTCGACCTGCCCAGAATTCTTCTATCTTTCTTATACTCTGTTTTTGAATTCTCCTCCTTATCAAATTTCCTACCTTTTGCTCTTGCTTCCTTCTAATTTATATCTGACTTGTTTGACCTTCTGCTGAAATGATACTCCAGGACTATATGAACCAAAACAAACTGTATTATTTAATTCTAAGGTTACTCCTTTGTTCCCTTTTGTGATTCTTACACTAGGAGTTGTATTTTTGGGTTTCCTCTAATTATTTGACATCTAGTAAAAAAAATAATCAGATTAAAAGATTTTAAATTACATGTTTTACACTTTTCTTGGGATCTCTTCACATGCTGGATGACCACTAAGACTCATATTTGCAGTATTTACAGCATGCTTCCAGCAGGTTTAGCAGTCATTGAAACACTGGAGATAGATTTATCTATGGATAGACATTATCTGCATATATATATATACACACACACACACACACAAACACATATTGGTATTGTATGTACTATAATACAAGGTTATTTGTTAAAATGAGAACATGATTTCCCTACTCGATACAAGGCATAAACTGAAGTCCACAAAGAAATTACAATGCAGTCATCATAACCTGGAAAGAACAACCAAATGTTGCACTAACTGGCACAACCTTGCTGAATTATAATAAGTAATAATGATATAACACTGTACAAATGGATCCTATGTATTCACTATATCCTCCGTATTTTGTAGAATATAGCAACATTGAAGACTTTTTTACACAAAGCCAGATATCTGCCTTTTTTTTTTTTTTTTTAAATTACACCTATATACTTTGGCAGTCAAGTCTCTACTGATCCAAACGTTCCCAAGGAAATTTAGCTACAATATATCCTTATTTACCTTTCTTATACTTGTTAAAACCAACAGAAGAACCAACCACTAAAACTAGCATGTTTTACAGAAGTCACCTTCTAAGTGATATTAGCCATCTTCATGTGGCTGCCAATATCTCTATGTTTACTTTGGCATAAACTTAATATACCATGAATTCAAGTACTCCTCATGAAACACAATTGAATTATTTAATGTAGTATTTGAATGTTGATGTGGACAGGGATTTCCTCACAAAAATCTGAAGTCTATATAACCTTCTAAAATGCTCAGCTTTAAAGCTGGTTTGTTAAATAAATGTGAAAATAAACAAGAACACAACAAAAAGCAAGTTACTTGTCTCAGCAGAGATTTATTTTTTCCAAACTACATGAGTCCTCATAATTGTGGATTATTTCTGAAGCCTGCATTTAATACAGGGTAGTGTTCTGGAATATATAACACAAAAATCTGAAGTACTTTTAAAGTAAAAAGCACATCTATTTATGAAACTTCACTATAAATGTATAATTATTTAATTTATAGTGGCCTTTTAGGAGTGAATTTTTTTTTCTTCCTTCTCGGCACGAGTTTGTCACCATATAGAGGTGTTTCTGATGCAGATTTTCTTTTACTGTTTGGTAATTTCCATCTCAAAGCTCTTTCTCAACTCTATGCACACATATCTCAAATTCCCCATTGAAACTCCACGCTTACTCCAGTGCTCAGAAGTACTCTTACTTTTAAAATCTACAGATTTCAAGAAAAGTTTATTTGAAATATTAATTAGAACTCCTGAATGACAAATCACACACTATAAGAAAGTAAATCAACTAGTAGGCAGCAGTACTATGTGATAAATATAATTTAAATGCAAATAAAAAATATGTTTAAGTGGTTTGCTGGGTTGAGGCCTAAATACATCCCTACTGAATTCAATAACCATGAACACTTAGATTAGGACTAGAGGAGGGAAAAGAAAAAACATTAAGTTTGATTTATTTGACTTTTATATTTTCCCGATAGCATTTATATACTACTACTTAGGTAGCTCAATTTATGTGAAAGAAGTTGGTGTGCCATTTTAAAGTAGGGGGCACAGAAAAAATCTGACAGGTCAATTCATTTGAGGGTTATTTTTTAAATTATGTGAACTCAGACAGAGTTTTCTCAATTTTCCTCAAACTTTGAAGAACCATTTTTTCTGTAGTTTCATGGCATATCTGTCAATTTGGAAGCCAACATAAATTAGTTTTCCCCCTCAAAAGCTAGAAAAAAACTAAAAATACAGCTTAGAATGGAATTTAATTTCCTCTACCTAATTTAATGATTACTATATCCCAAATAAAATAGGAATACAAAGTCATACATCTAGTGTTTTAGTATTACTCACGTTAAAAATAAATATTTTTAAATAA
>NW_010191300.1:0-4196 GCF_000695765.1 Mesitornis unicolor
TATTTTTATATAGATTATATATATATATAAAAGGTAGAACAACAGTGTTTGCTTTTTTTCTTCCTGGTCAAAACAAAAATCTTCTTCTGAGACAACAGTAAGTCCAAAGGGAAAGGAAAAAGGATTTTACCAGTCCTTCTTTAAGGACCCGTAGTCAACAGCGGACTTAATAGATCAGTAAATGCAGAAGGAGCAGCTGTGTACATCTATACTAACAGATTAAGGTGGGCCAAGGAAGGTTCCCAAAAACAGGACTACGATCCACTGTGTTCGTAAACCATTAAGAGTATTCATAGCATCCGCTCCAACCAGAGCTCTTCCCCAGTAACTCCTGGGAATGTGTGGCAGTAAGCATGTTCCAGGAATCCTTCCCAATAGGCAGCTTGCAGGCAGCCACCCAGTTTTACAGGCTAGGCCGGTAAACTAGCACAGATGCGTGCTGTTCCATGCGATCGGCTTCAGTGGCTGGGAACATTCAATTTACTAACAGAGCAGTGGGCCTTTTTGTCTGTGAAATTTTATTCTTAAATCTCTTCTGGCTACATCTGCTCTTGCAGCTCTCTTCTGGCACACTTTACAAATAGTGCCTTCTACTAGTGCCGTCTTGAGAAAATCTCCTTCCAAATAGTGAAAATGGCAAAACAAACAGAAAAGGTTCAATTGTGAACGTTTTTTTTTGTAAAATACAGTGGTGCAACGAAAGATGAAAGAAGACACGTCAAAAGCTATCATCTAAAAAGTGCACTGCTTGCTTGAAGATTTTGGCCTGGTGAATCCGTTTCTTTGCAAGGTGCCCGGTTTAAAAGAAGCCAGTGCTCTAATCAGACAACTACAGTGAGCTCAAAGGACAGAAACCATTAGTCAATATTGAGGATCACCAAGTACAAAGCACATACACACAAAGATCTTCGCAAACTACTCTAAATCAAAATACACAAGTCTATCTTATATTTTTTTCAGTTATTTATCGGAATCATCCAAATGCTAGAACCAAAGTTTTCCTTCAACATCTCAACATGGAAATTTTGAAAAACTTAATTTTGGAGAAAACTCCAGAGATGTGAACATTTGGCTTAAAAGGAACACTTTTTCACACTGCCTTCTGAGACTAAGTACCAGAAATACACTTAAACTATATGCTATGGGTACCTCATTTTACTCAGGTAAGTCACCAAGAATTACTCAGCACTGTAAGATGATTACTCAATTCTACAGCAGAAAGTTTTAGAAATTTACAACTTAATAAGAAAACACATGAGTACATCTAGTAATAGATTACTACTTTTTCACATTCTTTAAGGAATTAACACATAGCCCACTTAAAGCATCATCTTAACATAAAAATACGGAACATTACCCAAAACAAAGCTGTAATTGAAAGTACAGTGGACATCAGTTGCTTTTCACAGATATTTTGATAAGCTTTCGTAAGTGAAATATTTTGAAGGTCAAACTCATCCTTTCATTCCAAACTAGCACAAAGCCTCTGTATTACTGTAAGGTAAACAAACATGTTCACTGAGTTTTTTCTTTGGGTTTTTTTTCTTTTTTTTTTCTTTTTTTTTTTTTTCTTTTTTTTAGTTTGGTTTGGTTTAAGATGATATCTAATACATGTAAGCCAATATTCCACACCTAGATACCAAAGATACCACTTACCAGTTTTTATATTCAATCCAACTCACAGAGAAGACTCTGATCTACTTCTGAGAGACGTTACTAGCAAGTCAGAACTCATATTAATACGACAGATGAAATCATACATGCTTTTAATAATACATAAAATCTTGCAGTCTCAGTTCAAGCCATCTAGGCATATTCAGTGACCCTGGAGGAGCCTGAAGATGGATTAAAGCCCTGCTAGAGATAAAGTAGCATTTAAAAAAAAAAACCATCAAAATATGGCTGTATTCATCCCACTTCTTGGGCTTTTATAATCGCTGCTGTCTGAACAGGGATCTTCATGCATTGCCAGAAACGGTTATTTATGCCTCTGGAATGGTGACACAGCCCTGAGGAACCGTAGACTACCACCGTAGTATTACAGTGCTTCTCTTCTATTCACATGCCTTACTGCCTGTATAACCAGGTAAAATATCACTTATGTCCACTAACCAGGTAAGAAGGAAATCAACGTCACCCACCTTTGCAAACACGATCCTTCTACTTCATTTCCTGGCAGAGCACATCTATCGATCCTTCTCCAATTACATTTCAGAGGCAGTGCAAACAAGTGGCAAGTTCACGCCAAGATATTGACCTCAAGTAGGTAAGATGCACAAACACAAGAATTCTCTGCGATGTTGGTAAAGACACTTTGAGACAAGGTAAGCATTGGGTGGTGTACCAAACCTGAGGTTGGATTCTCTGTTCACACAAAGTGGATTCAGGAAGACAATGAAATAGAAGTCAGGAGTATGCAAAAGAGGAAACCGGGTAGAAGAACCAGAGCTAAGCAGTATAAGTAGAACTTAATACTGTGTTGGATCCTCAGCTTTTTAACAGACCCTTAATAACCAATTTGTCAGGAAGACACAGGTGCCAGTAGATTTCCATGGGGGAGGAGGAAATCAAGAATGTCTTCTAACACCTGTTCCACCTTCATAGCAAATACGTTCAACAGTTGTCTCTATTAGCAATATACTAAAATCTGTATCTTCAAAAATGTTCAGGTACTTAACTCACCAAAACGTCAACAGGAGTTAGATGTAAGTATCAATGAAGTGCTGGGCCTCAGAAACAAGGCTTCAGAATATCACTTTGGCTGATCAATATATGTTACGCTCCATATTACCCACTAACTCTGTTGCCAGGATAACTGAAAGGTCAAAACTACAAATCTGATGTCTCACCACTACTCATAAAAACAAATGATTGCTTCTTGCTCTCTAATCTAATCATTGTCCTTAACAGCTTATCAACAAATAAGTATTTTTGGAACCAGAGTGTCAAGATGAAAATATTAGAACCAAAACATCCTCCACTTTACGGTATTTTCCAAGCATCATTATGTTCCTCAGTAATGAAGGTTTTTACCAGACTCACTTAGATTATGTCTGAACTTCATCCAGTGACATAAAACAGCTGACAAGTCCTTAAGTTGTCCTACGGAAATATCTAAGCCAACAAGCATGGACAGTTGATTGCACTTTAAGATATGGACACTATCATAAAGTCTAGCAAAGGAACATTTACTCCCCTACATATGACTAGGGAAAAAACTCCGTCATCGAGCCTTAGTATATCCTGTGATGTTTTGATAAGCTGGTAATATACCAGTTTGGCATACCAGTTAGGCATCAAGCTGACAGAACGTATGGTCACCACTGTCTGGAACAGCATTTAGTATAAACATATTAAAACCCATGTATCAAGGGATGACTTGAACTGAATAGGAAACAGCAGGCTGAGTAGAAACAGAGAAGTAAGAGTTTTTAAGAAGTCATAATGTCCAATTTCAGCTAGATTTATGAACAGTATTTGCATAGCTCTTGCATCTCACCTACCTGATAAAGTATTATCAACAGAATTCCTACCAAGAACTCAAGTCCTCAGGACTGGTTTTTAAAAGAGCCATCCTATCACCTCTCTCTTTGTATCTTAAAACCTAACCCCCACAGAATCTAACTGCTCAGGGATGGAGGGAGAGGTTATTTATACCTGACTGCACAATTTATAAAATAGGACGTTGCTTACAAATATTTATTCCCCTGCTCATGGATTCTACATAGGATATGCTAAGGAACTAAAGTGGTGCATGTTTAAGTTAAGACACTATTAAGCTTGCTTAGTGCTAGAGCTGGTCAAAACTAAAGAATTTAGGGCATTCTGTCTCCATGGATAGCAAACCAAATCAAGCTATTGCTGTGTGCAATGAAAGATCTGCACCCTAGAATGTACTTTAGGAACACAAAATCAGATGTGATTCTTAGAAAGCTGTAAAGGGCAAGCTCTTGAACTAGCATTGCCGGCTGCCGAGTTCAAGGGAAGCAGCTTCCTCTAGACAGAAACCAATGGCCTTCCCCACAAGAAGCACAGTGCTAAGGTTTACTTCAAAGTCCATCCCCACTCCTAAGCTTCACTCAAAAACCTTCCAGCCCAGGCAAACAGTATCACTCCGTGAATGTAGTGTCTGCTACTAAAAGCACACTGAACAGGACAAAAAAAAGCTGTGTGCTATACAGTATGATGCATAAGAC
>NW_010191300.1:4227-11756 GCF_000695765.1 Mesitornis unicolor
GCAAACACCTGAGGTAGCAAGTCAACATGATACAATGCAACGTCGAGACTGTATTAGCAGCTCTAAATGCAGTCTAGCCATCCTGTTACTGTGTTACCCAAGAGAACCTTTATTTTTCATTCACACACCAAACACTGACACCACAGGGGCTTTTTCATTACAGCTGCTCATCTGATGACTTTAAGGGCTGTAAGAAAGACTCTGTATTTGTAGTGTTATGTTCACTGTAGAACTCGGGCACTCTCAGTGGACTGACCAATAACTCTGGGAATGTATAATATATTTTATAATAGGACTGAACTCCAAATCTGATTTTTTTTAATTAAGAAATCAATTTTTTCTCAAACCTGAGTCTTTGCTCTTAGAAACAGGTAATAATATCTGGCCTCAAAATACAGCTCTACTGTTTATTAAAAAAGAAATGTCCTTATCACTTAATGGTTCCTCAAAAAAGTTTTAAGAAGAGGACCACATAAATCAAGACACAAAATTAACAGAAATTACTTTTCCAAAATATTGTAACAGTAGATGTGTATCTTTAAGAAACTTTTATTTATGCAGCAACATGATGCTTTTCGAAGTGCAAACCTCCTCTGACTCTCCCATCTCCCAATGGTCCCTTGTGCTGACAACAGCTCAACTCCACAAACACAGGAGAGGGAGACCTGGCTGCAGTGGCTGGAGCTCTGTGTATCCTCCTGAAGAAAAACCCCACTGCCTCTGGGAGCACCACTGAGCACTCTTTATGAACAGCCTATAAAAGAGTATTTCTATAACTTTTGCTGCAAAACACAAATGAAACTTAAGACATAAAAAACCCCCTGGACAACTAACAGGGCTTTCTACAGAATTCACACCTCTCTCTCTTAGAGAGAGAGTTGCTCTCTCAAGCAGAAGCAAATTAAATAAAAACAGACCTCCAAAGATTCTCTAGTTGAGACGCTTCAGTCTGTTCCTGAATAAGAAAAGTGGCTATACTTCCAGGCCAAAAACCCTGGAACAGTTTTTTTGTCACTTTTCTCCTCTTAGATGAGGACTGAGGCTGACACTTAAATCTTCAGTACCACAGGTACTAAGCAGTTCTGGAGGAAGAGAAAAAAATCCCTTTTCTTTTAAATAGGCAACTTCTTTTTAAATATGGATGCAAGAATCTAACTTTAGCTGTTCAAGTTTTCACATTTCTGATCTCAAATACAGAAAGTAGAGCATTAATCTAGTCTCTTGGCTTCAAGGTTATCATTCATTGAGGTCAATGACTCCATCTCTGAAAAGCAAAACCTCCCCTTTCGATATGATAACTGTTGCCCTTCGGTAAGCAACTGTGTTCAACTTGTTCCTGGCTGCTTTCTGCCAACTGCTGACAAAAAACTAACAGCCAGAAAGACAACATGAACAACTCCTGCGAAGGGAGTTATCCATGTAAACATTGTGGTTAACCCTAAAAGCATTCTTATTCATGCTAAGTGCTCATTAGCTATCTATATTTAAAACTTCCACTACTAATGAGCAACCCCGTCTCTACATTATTTTCTCGGTATCTTCTGTTTATGTTAAACTTCTGTTTATCTCCCCAGCCAAGACCTGAACACCCAACAAAAGCTGCCTGGAACAATACAGTCAAATATGTGAACAAGTTACTGAGGGGCAGAATTGGTCTCATTGAAGTGAAAGTCACCAACCAGAAACAAACCCAGAACCAGCCCATATCACACTGCAGTACAGAATTAGCACATGGACCAAACGTTTGCTCCTTTACAGTTCTGGTTTTATGCCAGCAACAAACATCTCACAAAAGATACTCCAGGTAGGCAATTATTTAAGTGGAACCATAGAAAGTACGGTCATCATTTTCAAAAGAAGACACAGGTAAGTGATAAAAAAAGTGATGCCCCAGTAAGTCTCTGGAATTCCCTGGTAAAACTTAAAGTAGTTCTCAACAAACTAGTTCAAAGGCACACCGGCAGATCTTGTCTCATGTAATACAGAAGAACTTCAAAATACAGAGCAGTGATACTGGACGCAGGGTTTTTTCGGACTACAGAGTAACAGTGGAGGGTTTTTTGCTTTGGGTTTTTGGGGGGTTTTTTGAGTTTGTTTTGTTTGTTTACTACTGACACACATGCTCAATGAAATCAGTAGCTACAGTATCAGGAATATGAGACGTGGCCCATTCTAAATTTTCCTTCTACCCTTATGTAAAACTAACACCAGAACACTTGCAAGACTATAAACTCAACCTCAAACAGGAACTTCCCAGAAGTCTTTATTCCGCACTTGTTATATTTTAATAAGCAATGCAGCTGTGGGGGGGAAGGGGGAAAGGGGGCAAGTATCTATGCAAATATTTAATATTTCATCGTTCCTGCACTATTCTTATTGAGTAGCACTGCAATGGCTATTTTTTCCTTTTCCAAAGATTAACAATATTTTATAAAACAGCAATGTGATAACTTCCAGTGTTTTATCAAACCTGAATATACCATTTTCACATTTCATATCACTTGCTTGGTTCTCAATATCTCTGGTGCATGCAATATACTTTCACAGTCAAGAGAAGAATCTGATACAGCTATTATTTTGATCTGTTTCCTACATTCAAATCTACCCATGAAAATGCGAATGTGTTAAAAAAAATTAAGTTAATACATAATAAATTCTACCACACAATTAAAGATTAAACAACCACCCTACACTTATTTTTAATGGTTTTACATTATCAAACCTCTGGATCAGTTTATATAAGGTTAAGAACCGGACAAAAAAAATCTACAGTATTTATCTACAATGTATGTCTATTTAAAATGTAACTGATAACAGTTACCCTGTTTTCATGCTGCCCTTAGTATGCAGAAATGTCCCCAACAATGTTGCACAACAGTCTTATGGGAGATGTAACTCAGAAAGAGGTATCTGTTATGTTTTAACGTAAAGTGTACCATCATCTTAAAGCAGTTCAGGACATGCAGCCTTTTTTTCCCTTTTCTTCTGCTTTCAATAACAGTATTTCAACAATAACTGTTACCAGTTAATCTTCAAGAGGATCAGCATGTGGTGCTAAGGAATGGAACCTTCTGGGACTTGTACTTTTGGTTTAGTAGAGCTACACTGGTCCCTAATACTCTCAACTGAGATATGAGTCCTTTTCTTATAAAGGTCACGAAAAGACAAGAAGCTTTAAGCTCTGCAAAAGCTTAAAGATCAGACAATTAATTATCTGGAGTTACATATTCCTACGCTGCAACTAACTAGAAAAATCCAAGCCGAAACCAGAAAGCTCTGTTATAAAACCGATCTGTTTGTATAAGGTAGCCTCCACAAAGAGACAGGGTGGGGGGGAGGGAAGTAACAAAAACCAGCCACACAGTTCTCCCGTTAACTGGTGCAGGACAAGATGTAGCAATCACTTTGAAAACACAAAGTTCTAAATAAAATATTAACCCTTGCTCATTAAGTACAACCCCATAAAAAGTAAACACTTGCTAGTACGATTATCAGTACAATAACTACAACCATAACAATAGTAATAGTGTTGGCACTCATGGTTCCTTCCTTTCAGAAAATGCCCTGGAGAGGTCAACTTCCAAAGTACAAAGACGTAAAAAAGAAAAATTCACCTTCTGAAAATAATTCATCACAAACCACATTCTAAAGCATTAACTTCATTATTACAACATGCATTTGTAATATACAAGGATGTCTGATATATAAATTTAGCTTTTCCTATAATGAACTGAACACCCAGCTTTGCTTTTTGCAGAGTGTTTCACAGAAAAGCAGTGTAGGTCCTATCTAAAATCCACAAGTTAACAAGGTTGACAAAAAGCAACTATTGAAAATCTTTGTCATCCAAACAGTATATCTTCAGGTGCCCTTCTCTATATGTGTCCTACATATCATAGATGCTAAGAACGGGGTAGAAAGAGAAGTCAGACATGCTGCAAATTTGTTTTCCTGGTTAGTTAAACTGGAAAATAAGATTCAGTATCACCATTTCATCAATATTTTAACTTTTGGGTTTCTTAAAGCAGTGCACCTTAATACAGTTCTGTGTTTTCAGATTAAGTGGTGATCTAAAATTCAAGTATTCCAAGATAGAAAAAGTGAAAAAATTCTCTTCCTCAAGAGGACTGTTTCCCTCAGTTAGGCTGTGGTTAATTTGAGGGTTTTAGAGTAGGTCAGTTTCCGGTGAAATGAAGTGATGCCCCTTATAATGAAGGATTTGTTTGCCCTATAGAAGCTTTCATCCTTTAGCAAAAAGGTAGCTTAGACATTACCAGGCATCTCTGATCAGTCACCTTCAGAAGCCAGGCTTTGCTGAAAATGCAAGAGCACCGTCCTCAGTAACCACAAAACCTTTCAATTTCTGGCCTGAGCTCTCAACAGCTACTTCAAACTTGAGAAAGATATCAGCAGTCATCATATGACTCTTGCTGTTACTGCATTAGAAAATAATTCCAGTACATGTTTTTTCATTTTAAGGCATGCAAATGGTGTTTATTCTCAGAACCTCAGCATACCAATAAAGAGAAAACTGCAAGTAAATCTTACTTGTCTAACTTCCAACTTATATGACACCTCAGAAGCCTACAAGTCTTTCATGGGACTTCTAAATAACGAATTTGGGCTTTCGAAGAAATTACTACTTAAAATTCAAAATCTTGTCTATATTTCCATTCTTTAAGCTCGTAATTAAACAAGCTCACCATAATCAGAAATCCTGACCAAAACTGAAAGTTTTAAATCAGACTAATGTATTACAATATGAAACTTAATTCTCTAACAGTGTAAGATACGTAAGGTACTATTTCATAATATCATCTCCCCTTTCACTTGTGGGATGAATACTTTCATAGCTTTCAAACCATTTTCTCAGTATTAAAGTTGGGCTGTTTTAATCTACACTGCAATGAGCAAATGATCTACGATGTGATCAATCACAATGACTGCCTGCTAGACAGTGCTCCACAAATTTGACGAGACCATCGTAAGATTCAATTTTGAAACTTAAAATGCTATTCCTCTACACTTACATATTTCAAACAAATGAAATATCCCTTCTCCTTTTCTTTGCCTCACCTAGAAGTCTGTAGACCCAGTTTTATCTGAGCTATCAACTTACAACTTGCAAACATCCAACTGAAATGAACGAATGCTTGGCTTTCACAGAATGCAATATCCACTTACAGCATCTTGGCCTTAATCCAACATACTACATGTAAATATACCCTGTAAAGCTGTTTATGCATGAACAGCTGATGCAACTGAAAACTGTCAATCAGGAGATGATCTGCATGCATATGTAAATCTATCTAGCTTTTTTTCCAGCCCCAAGGATTCATGAGTTTTGAAGCTGAACAAGCAAATGAAAGATCTGTCTTACGTGTTACAGGCTTGAAAATGTAAGCCACAAAACTGTTCATTGCTTAAATAAGGACATTTAGGTATAAAGAACTACACCAACCCTCTTGTACAACCTGAATTTTATTCTACTTCTGCTGTTCATGATTTTTCATGTCAAAATATTATACTGTTTTCCTTGAAATATGTTTCACTAAAAATAAGCTATTTAATGTGCAAATACACTTGGCACTTACAGTATTTTGATTAGCAAAAATGGAAACACTTCCTAAAACAAATTTTAAGAATAGCTAGTGACTTAAAGATGTTCAAAGTTCCTATCCTCAGTTTTTGAGAAGTTTCGCAGTAACTGGACATAAGTACGTGATGAGGCATAATGAACTCTTAGCTGCTACTCTGTTATGCTTCTTTTCAGATGGATCCATAACATTTCTTTAAAATAAAGTTAATGAATGATTGACACAGTGTGTCACTAAACAAGTGACATCAGTTAGCAAGTGGGGGGCATTAAAAGGGGTTAATAACAAACAAGACAAGAGTAAAAGCAGTACACTTAGTTAACCTTTAAAAGCAAACCATTTTGGGGGATTTTTTTGTATAAGACTTCAGAAACAATATTTCCATTCAGAGAAACCATTTCCCTTGTGGACAGCTGCAGAAGAGTTTCAAAGGGCAAAGAAACATTTCAGAATTCTGCAGGTTCTTAAATACTCTACTAAGGTTGGAATAACAATTTTGGGTGTACAGAGAATGGAACAGAAACAAAAAGTACATCAAGAACATCAAAGATTTTCCATTCTAAAAGCTCTTGAAAATAAGATCACCTGTATGCATCGTCTTCTTTCAAGTCTCATATCATCCTGTGGGGGTGTGGGGGACGGGGAGGAGTCCAGCAGCAAACAACACTGCAAAATGAAGGAAAAAGAAAGTAAGTGTAAATACAAACTAATAAGGTATTGAAGAAAAAAATGTCCATTCTACTAGATCCACCTAGTGCTTGGTTCAATCCTAGCTCTCAGGTATAAACACAGAACTAAACCAAGGAAGTTCCAACATATAATGAAGTTTCTAACAGTAAAAGTAGAGACAGACATAACAAAGGCTATCTTCCACTGATATCTATTGTTAGGAAATAAAATTATCTAAGTGTCAAAATTTCAGTGATTAACTTAAATTTCAACTGGTCACTGAACATTTCTGAAAATTAGGATCATCCAAAAAAAGCTCTTCTCAAACTGCAAAGGTGAAATTAGTGATAGTTACCCAACTTTGCAAAGCCCTTAATGCAAGGATTTCTACAGAAACTTAGGACAATATTTAGAAAACAACTGAACTTCTATGTGATTTTACCAAATCAACACAGTATAGACTGTAAGTGCACATAAAACCATAAATCTACAAGTCCATTTTTTCCTCACATGTCACATGAAATTGAATTAGAGTCACCTTACACCAAACTAAAATATGCTTAGAATAATAAAATCATAACTTTCTACAAGACAAGATGTGAGTTTGTAGGAAGAAAGCTCTAACAAAAGTAAAAAAGATCAGTGGGATTATGAAAAAAAAAACCAACCAAACTCCACAAAACACCAACCCACAACAACAAAAAAAACCCAAAAACACCAAACCAAACCAAATCGAAATCAAACCACCAAAAAAACAGCCCCAAACAACTAAAAACCACCACCCAACAACTAACTAATCCCTGGTCAAAGAAGTTTTCAATTATTTGCTTTCCACATGTCCTCCAATGAAATATCACTGGTACTCCACAACCCATGAAAATATCAAAACCACTTCCAAATTACCGAGAATATGAGAGAACCTCTGCAAATTACCTTACAGCTCAAATTGTAGAGTCTAGATTATTACTATTCCAACACCTCCTGATAGATGTACTCCAATAAAGCTTGTCTAGCCTAAAATGCACTTAGATACTGCAGTTTGAGCAGAAAACATGGCAGTTAACTCTGTTCCTTCATCAACAATGACTGTTTAAGCACTGCGTATACCACACTGGCTTCTTCCTTGCACCGCGGAAACATGACCTGCACGCACAGACACACACAAAAGGAAGGTGGGAAGTCAAGGAAGAATTACTTCTGTGCTACACGCAGGAGTGTATGTTGCAGCAGTACTACAGCTGCTTTATGAGTGGGTGAATTCCT
>NW_010191300.1:11787-22936 GCF_000695765.1 Mesitornis unicolor
CCCTCAAAAGATGGAGGGGGCGAACAAAAACTGGCCACTCAGATTCAACAGCCTCAGTTTCTCATTACTGAAGTTCCACAGAGACCTGGAACGTCACTGCCACATCCGCAGTAGCCATGAATTTGGCAAGGCTGATGAGTTTGCCTAAGGCTAAACAAGGACCTACAAACTAGGTGCTCTCATGGCTAAATCACTTCAATTTGGATAAAAGATTCAGTCTGGTACATATGCTAAGTGCATACATAGCACAGACAGACACAGTGTCTCGCACTGAGCTTAGTCCCACTAAACTCAGCAGTCATTTGTATTCAAGAAAAAGAAAAAAGGAAGAGCAAATTCTTCTCTTTACAGTAAATAGTCTCTGAATTTAAACTAATAATAAAAATCCTAGAGCACCAGATTATGTCCAGCCTATATGGGCATCTTAAGGCTACAGAGCTGTAGTCCCATTTTTGAGAGCTCTCTCTGGGCAAGATATTGCCATTTTAAAAAATAAATAAATAGGTATGTATGGACACTTATATTATAGAAAACCTTTTCCAGTAGTAGCTGCAAGGACTGAAGGCATCACTCTTTTGTTTCTACTACCTTTTAGCTCAAATACACCAAGGATCACTTCTCATTTGCATCAGCACAAGGCCAGTTTCAATACTAAGCCAGCTCAGTTCAAACTATCAACAAACACAGTTTGAGCAAAGCTAGCTGATTTTCAGCCCAAACAGATTGTAGAGCATTCATACATTGTCTTCTGCCAGTTCTACAATGGGAATGGTAAGCTCCAAAAGCAGCACATTAGCACATCTCCGGCGCTTTACAACAGCCTCATGTTATATCAAACTGACTGCAATGCCAGCAGCACACAGCACTGTCGTGAGCAACAGACTGCCAACTCTACTCCAAACCGTAAGAAGAGCAAGTCAGTTGATAAGAACATGCTATCCAATAAATATAGAGACTACCAAGTTGTAGCTACAGAACTGTGAGCTGATCTTGTCACAGTAGTAAAGCAACTTCATACATATGGGAAGCTATGCTTTCTGCCGATTGGAAATTAATCTAGAACATTTTAAGATCACTTGTAATACTAACTCTGAAAAAGTACTTATCTTGTAAAGAATTCACAAAGGTATAAGAAAGGAGAAACCAAACTGGAAAGGTAACCCTCACAGACCTGAATTATTTTAGAAGATGAAGAGTTACCAACAATAAGGAAGAGCTGCTGATGTAACTATAAAGTCAAAAACAGTTTCTTAACAGGGAATCAATACATCTGCCCACTTCGCAGCTAACCAGCAAAACACGCCCATCACAAACCAATGCATTTCTTCAGCCTCCTCACAACACCCCAACAATTACAATTCTCATATTCTGAAGAACCGGAGAACTACTGTGGAATAAAGACACAGAGTGGCAAGGCAGGTATCTACTGTAGCCCTGTATTCTAAGGCAGCATCCATGACATACAAAGTAATTTTAAAACATTAGCAGAGAACAAAAGACGATGAGTTACTGTGATGGCAACAGTATCACAGACATACAACATAAAAGGGCAACTTTTTTGTTTTTTAGTAGATACAACCAAATCACATATAATAGTGGCAGGGGCAACACAGTAACTTGAATAACTGAGTGTCTTCTGTTGTGCCTCTGCATTGCCAAGTTCTTAAAACCAAAAGGCCTTTTATACAGCCTGTACAAGGGCTTCCTGGTTTAGATAATAAATTGATGATAAGAGGAGGCAAGAACAAATCCCACTCATCACACAGTTTGCAAGATCATTACCAGAAGAATCCCCTTAGTAATAACATTTACTGGGCTTCAAGAACCCAGTTTGATCTATTTACTGGTACAGAAGTGAATTGGAAATAAAGAAGTAGAGGGATGAAGAGATGACAAGAAAGGTGTTGAAAAGCAAATTATTGAAAGTGGTATGGCAAACAAAGGAATAAAAGCCGAAATCTTTCATTTAAACAAGGAGAGCAGTTCTTAGAAATCAACTGTGTATAAAGCTACTATGCTAAAACTTTACTTCATGCTTTTATTTCCTATGTTAATTAGTGTTCCTTTCTGCTCTTCATTTTTCCTTCCCACACAATGCTCCTCTGATCTCCTCAAAATAGAGATAATGGGATTACCTATCCAAAGCCACTCCACATCCATGAATAATTTCAAGTGTAGAGTTCAGCAAAATGTTTCAATAAGCCAAAGATGCTGAGCACATTTTATTCCAGGTTCTACTCCACCATACTGTAATGATGGTGCCTGTTAAAAACATAAAAGCTTTCACATGTCTCCAACTTTCCCTTACACCATGAGCCTAGTTTTCCTGTCAGCCTCTTTGAGGACTAATGTTTTATCTGACTGGATTCCTTAAGAGCCTCCTTCCTTCAAAACACTCAATATCCCACTTTTGTCAATAGATTCACTGCAAATCAAAGTTGGTTTCGGAGCAATCATACTTCTAAAAACATGAAAGTTACATTACTAATAACTCTCTGAAGAACTCCCATCATCCTCCCCCATTTCTCCTTTTTGTGTTTGCCTGGATATCAAATTAGATCACGAGTTTCTGAAAATGGGGACAATTTTATTACATATGTACACTGTAGGAAACCAGTGCAGCTGAATCTAGATGCAGCAGAGCAGCAAGACTAATTTTTTTACAACTATATTATTTCATAAGCTTCAAAATGTGTATGTCACATAATAATAGAGATTCTAATAAAATCTATCCACTGCAAGTTTGCAAAGAGTTAAAGGCAACTACCACCAACACCCTTAAAGAAAGGCCACATTTTCACTACAATTTTGCTTTAATTTTAAGCATATGCGAAGCTTTCTATCTGTAAGAGTTTTCAAAGTATCAACGATAGCATACAAAACAGCTTGAACTGAAAGAAAATTCTGCTAGGGAGGGTTTTACTGTTCACATTTTACTAATTTAAACACTACATATGTAGATTTATTTTGCTTATTCAGTATCACTGTATCATAAGATTCGATATGACACCTTTAGTAAAACATTTAAAGATTTTTTATTAAGTTAATTACAATGACATTCTGGATTTTTTTCCCCCGTTAAAAAGGTTATTTTGTAATTTCTGAAGTCCTACTCATGAAGTACCAGAGAAATCTCTGCATATCTCATGACTACACACACTGTTGTCAGTGAAGAACATAATTCAGGTCACTGACCTTCGGTAAATGCAGGCAGGCCTGTTGCTAGCAACATAAAATATAAATACTTACTCAGACGCAAAAATATTTACTTATTTACTAGGAAAATTATCCTGAGGTATACACAAATCGAGATTGTTAACAAAATGGAATATAATGGGTCTACACGTAAATAAGTCTACAAAATAGCAGTTTCTTAAGCTATTGTTATTCTACATCTCAACAGCCTACTCTCAAAACTACACACAGATAACCCATGTTGTTGCTTGACATAAGACACACAGGGCAAAAGGTTCACCAAATACACCAGATTTGGTGTATTATTTTAAATACTGCATAATAAAATGTCAAGTACAACAAATATTACTGAAATTATAAATAAATAAATAAACTAACTCTGATAGGGTGCTAGCAATTGTCAACTTCCAGCACGAGTTCCCAGCAAGATACAATTGAGGAATTTCAAAATTATTTATCTTACAGCACCCAGTACATTTTGTTACTAGGTAAAATCCTGCGTGTTTATTTAACATACATCTGAAAAGCAGACACACACATATGCGTCTTTACTGCTTCTGTTCTACTTAGGACCAACAGATGTGATGTTACATATAAGAAATAATTCACAAGAATGAAAAGGAAAAAAGCATACTACATTGTGTATCCAGTGTACAAAGCAGGTTCACTCACAAAATCACATACATAAAATAAAAAGCAGATATAGTTTCAGCATGAAAACCTAATATATCCCTACGCTTTTATAGTCACCTGCATGTTTCTACTCCCAGTAGCAAATACACCGAGTACTAAGCAAAGTACGAGCAACTCATGATCAGCATCATATTTAGCATGTTCCCAAAGTCACAGATCCCTGTCTCCAGGTTTAAGTGCTTTGGTATTATGGAAAACTTATTAGCTGAACATTTCCACTGAAATAGTCAGCAATTACATTAAGACTATCTTTAGGTTTTAAAATTCGTAATTCAATAAGAAACAATAGCATACCTCTCTTCAGTTTAGTTTGGGTATTCAACAGAACTATGAGCACAGTCACCTTCATAGGTCAGTTTACCCCAAGCCTAAGAAAGAGAATATTAAAATTTTGGGAAGAAAAATTTTGGCATTTTTGTACACGACTGGTGTCCAAGTTAGGGTGAAAAGACAACAACAATCAAAGCTGAGTACACACCAGACTTCACCGATACACCTTTCATCCTAAGAGCTTTTATTATATTTTGTATTCCTAATGAGATTTAAACGCACACTGCTGAACTAGAAGACTATGCTAGTTTCTAGATCAGTATTTATGTGATGCTTATGAAATAACTGCATCTAAAACAAAAACACACACTACCATGATTTTTCTTGTACACCGTAAAATTCTTCTCAATGTTCCAAAAACCACTAGTTCCTCTAAAAAGAATATACTGTGAATGACTGGTTTCACTCTTATGCTGAATTTACAACATGTGATGCAAGAACTCAACCTTTAAGTGTGAAAGCACGTACAAGCAGCTTGACTGAAATCACAAAGTTTCTCACCAAAATTCAAACCTGGCAAAGGCAGAACTCCAGTTGCAGTTAAGCAAGTATTTGTTTTCCAGCAGCCCTACTGCTTAAGCAGCCTGTACCCTCCTCAGTGCTACCTGCATAGCTGAGAGAGTGCTACTACTACAGGGTCACACAGCAAACTGCACTGGGGAACTGACCCAGGCGGAAAAATGGGGAGCAGCAGGAGAAAGAAAAAAACAAAAAACCAAAAGGCTATTTTTAATCCCATATCAGTTCTCTAATCTGGTCCACTACAGATGCACAGCACAACTGAAGGAACAGCCTGGTAGCAGGAACAAACAGCTGGGACAAAAAGGGGCTTCTTAAGCCAGTACTGGTGTCAAAATCCTAAATATAAAGTGCACCTAATTTTATCATAGAAGGACCTAGAATGGTCACACCAGTATTAAGTCAGTAGGACTTCAGAGTGCAATCTGAATCTCTGAAATATCAGATTTATAGCATAGATTTTTTAAAAAACCTATCCTTTCAGTGAAAATAAATGCATAACTCTTCTAAAAAAACTGTACTGCTTTCCTTGTATATCAAGGAACTGAACAGTGTAAAACTTATACTTGACCCTTACAGTCAGAAAACTTGGGATTTGTTTTTTAAGTATTTATTTGTTCGTGTGAACCCCCAAATAAAGAGCATGTTTTTAGGAAGAATAAAACTGACACAACTGGGGCATGGGGGCAAGAGAGAGAAAAAAACCCCACACATATGCTAATATAAAAGTTCAGATACTTCAGATTTTTTTGTTAATTTGCATATGCTTCTTTTCTTACTCATTGACTAAAACTATTAATTTTAGAAGCACAAACTTGAAATATTTTTCAGCATACTGACTATATAAGGAACCATAAATCAGAGAGGAGAGTGATTATTTTTTTCCACCCAGTTAATAGTGTCAAGCAAAACAGATGTGGTTACGTTTTAACTGTTTTAGAACAGCAAAGCCACGCCACTGTATTTACATTCCCCTCCCTCATTCAAAAGAAGCAAAGCGATGCTACAGCAGGAGTTGCCCATCCCCTGCAGTATCAGTTAAAACATCCACAACTGTTGGATGGCACTGAACTCTTATAACCAAGTACTCGCTTCTGTACTGTTTAGTGGCCTCAGAGTAAAATACGATTTCTAAAAACTCCCATTTACGTGATCCTTTAAAATAATTCTACTTCAAATTCACATAATCATGAAGACAACAGAATTCCAGGAAAAATAATTAGATTTATGAAATCCATATCCTTCCGAATAATTTCTATGTCATCTTACAGAAAAAGATGTACATAACGATCTAATTCTTTTTCCTTTTAACACATGCATCATACCTATGCTTTCCTTAAAAGGTGACATCCGATAAGCAAGATTTAATTTATGTCTTTTTAAGAAATGGAGCCATTTTAGTTAATATGTTAAACATGAACTAAACAGCATGTGAGTAAAGTCATATTTCAAAGTAGACCTTCTATGAGGGCTGTAAACTACTTTATCCAGAGTAATGTGCTCTCACAGTTGGGAAATGCTACCCAGAGCTGAGGTTTTCTACAGATGTCCTCAAAAAGATTGATCATTTAATTTACAAAAACTGTTTCTGTTCTTTGTGGTTGGGCAAAGAACTTCAAGACTGCAAAGCAAAACATATACCACGATGTATTTGCATTCATCAGTTTAGAACTTTAGACCTAAAAAGTCTCAAGAGAGACTAACCTAACCTTCCTACTTCTCCCTGTTTTTTTTCAGCTATAAAGCAAGCAAGCAAAGAAAGAATTAAAAGAACATCTAGAATTTCCACAGAACCTGGCCAAACACTCAATTTACAGATCTTTACTACAATCTTGATCTTACTACAGCTTCCTATTCTTCCAATTGAGTGGTCACTACCTACTACTTCCATCCCTTTATTTTCAAAGCAGACTCTACTTCTCAGGGACCTGGCCAGAGAGGGTGCTCAGATGCAGCTACTTCAACTTCGTAACCCTAGAGTTGGGCCAGCACTTCTAGTGCTCCCCAGACAAGCAATGCATACTAAAACGATTTGACCTCTCAAAAACTGCAAAAGCTCAGACACACTTCATACTTACATGTAGATACAGACAGACAGACAGACACACACACAAGCACAACCTATACATGAGAGGTAAGAGAGGTTGTTCTTCCCTGCAAATACAGACTATTTTAACTGCAGTGCCTTTATACTGATGAAAACATAAGATCTTATTGTTCAACAGGTGAAGACTCCAGGTTCTAACCAAAAGTTTGCTAAAACAGCTATAAAGGGGGGGGGGGGAAGAAAAAAGGGGGAAAAAAGAGGAATTCCAAGAAAGGGAGGAAAATAAATCGGGGATCTGAATGGTGTAGGATTTTCAGAGCGACCAGGGTTTTAAACAAAATACTCTGACACACTCAAGAGACTAACTTTCCAAGTGACCTATGCTTATTAAATTCAAATATTACTGGGTTTTGACATCATTACTGTTTCCTTGTTTTAACTGTTTGGGTAATTTTTCTTTTCCCCTTTTAATTGTGCCCTGAGGCATGACAAATTCCATATCATGCTGTAACATATATATGTAACAGGAACCAGAAATTAATAAATTTGTAGATTATCATCATGTTTCAGTAAACATTACTGTAACAGAATAGATCAAAACCAAGAGAGAATGTAAAGTCTTACTCTGACTACAATTTCGTTACCAAAATACTCTATATACTTATACAGATTCCTGGGAAAGTATCTGTAGAGCTTCTATTCTATGTCTAAATGAAATAAGACGACTTCTCTATTTCAACTTTGGCAGCAGATAGTTCTGACGTTACTTTCAAAGATGGTCGAAAGTTACATATTTCAAGTACACTTATAACAACCTAGATGTTCACTGCCCTGATACAGTACTACCTTTAATCTTGAAGGCTTCCAAAATCTTTTCATACATGGAGATGTGCACATCAGAAACAGGGTATTCATTGCCTCTCCAGAAAGGTAAGGGGAAGAGACTGATTTAGCAGGTTGCCAGCAGCAACCAAAGCAGTTTTGGCTCACAATGGCTATTCCTAAAAGTAACTCTAAACATACTCCTCAAAGTGGAAGGATAACCTTCTTCTCTATTTGCACAACTCAAAGTGCACTATTTCTCTTTTTCAGCGTATCCTATGCATAGTGCTAAAATGGAATATGGAATAGCCATGCAAGCATAGCGAATGAGGACATAACCACAACTTAAGTTTGCTCACAGAACTCAGACTTGCCTTTTAATTAGATCTATCAATGTTAAAAGGTGCTCGGAGAGAATTTTAGGATAACTTCTAGGATTATACGATACTCACAGAGTAACTGGGACCTTAAACTCACAAATGGGAAAGTGAAGTTAAAAAGTCAATTAATGAAAACAGAGGAGGAACCCCTTACTTCTAAATCTATGTATGCCGCAACTGCTCTTCCAGCTCCTTTTAACTTGGAAACCAAAAACCAAGCTCCAGCTTTTGCCAGACATGTCAGTACAGAAACACCATGTTTAAAAATCTTGTTCAACATGCTTTCAAATAGCAGTTAATATAAAGTTCAGTAGCTTTGAAGATTGACAGTGGTCAAGTTCAGGCTCCATGACAACCAGACACATTCAAAATTGATGGTGAATAAGCAGAGTTATTTCATTAAAGTAAAAATTCTTAGGCTGCAGTTCCCCAAAAACCAAACACGATTTAGATTTGTCTAGTGTGTTCCTACCCACACCCCTCCTTGACCTCAACCACTCAGTGCAGGCCCGTCTCTTGCACCACACCTGGCACCTGCCCCAGTCTTGCTGAGTCAGTTCTGCAATTTAGTATGATGTAAAATACTCCCCTTTTTTGATCAGTTTTCTGCTGACTCTGCACAGCTCCAGAGCCCGAGTCTGACTTTCAGCTTAAAAATCTACACGGTAAATAAGAACCTAATTGTTCTTTTTAGCACATGCTAACACATTTCTAATAATAATACTTAGGGCATAATACTACCCAGTCATAGAGAACTTTATTTGCATTTTTGCACGGTCTTTGACGTTCTGGACCTTTGAAACTGAGAGTTCCTAGGTCAAGGCCAGGAGTCCAACTACTTACTGATACTGGAAGCGCAGCAACCGTGCTCTAGTACTGTGCTGGGGTAATAAACAGCGCATTTTATTCATGGAGGGAGAACCTCATGGAGGTATTGTGTGACACAATAAAATGGTGATCCTCACCTAAGAAGTTAACTATCTAAACAGACCACGTTTGTCCACAAAGAAACAAAGGCAGAGCTCACAAACTTTATCTGTCTATAATAAGGTTTGCTGTATAGGCTAAGAATACAGTACAAGAGAAGTAGAGAGCAACCTGCCTAAAGTATTTCCAATAGTTCTTGCCAAACTGCAACAGAACACCTTGAAGACCACAGCTAATATCTGGTGTGAAATCAATAGACCCTACCTCTGCTTCAGAAACACAAGTGAAATGTTTACAGGCTTTTCTATATATAGTTTGTGTCTGTCATAATAGTCTACATAAATAAATTTGAAGAAATAAATTTAATCAGGCATGCCAACTACAAACTTCTCTGATGCTAGAATGCAAAATGAACAGAAAAAGACTTTTCACCACAGGAAAATCCTGCATCCTCACCATCCAGCTCTCAATGTTCCAGCCTAAGGAAACACAGAGACTTCCATTATATGCTTCAAGTCCTAATTCAGGCTCAGGTTGACCAATGTAACCGTAGCAGAGAAACCTGAATTCTAAAGCAAAAATAATTCTAATTTGGGTTACTGCAGCAATCGCACAGGGAACATTATTTCTATTATCTTAAGAGATGCCAATATAGAAGAGTTAATGAAAAGCACTGCTTTCAAAATTCAAGACACCTCCAGCACAATCACAATACCATCTATTTCTTATGAATTGCACTTACTACATACACTCAAATACATTGCAAAAAATACCAGAGTACCTGTATTTCAACATATGAAATAACAAATCCAACAACACTCAATTTATCAGATTAAGTCCTTCAGAAAATTAACTTAACTGTAAAAAAATTACTTGGCGTTAAAGCGCCTTAACAAATAACTGAAGAGGGACTAGAAAAATAATCCCACTGACACAAAGTATTCTATGTTCCATCCCACACTCTCTCCACTTTATTTGCATATCAGCCCTACCTTGGTGGTTGCACTACATTTCCATAACTCACATAATATCTTCACACTGAAAAAATAAAGCATTATCTAGAAGCCATTTCCTGTGCAATGCGTTAAGCACTGATTAAATCCCAGAAAGTTGCATTTTCCTCTTCCCTTAAGGAAAGCAGGCTAATCATTGGTTTGGAGAGTCGTGTTTCCTTTTCCCTCCTCCGTTCCATGATTCTTGGATTCTTTTTTGTACAATATTATGGGCCTTAAGGACAGATGCCAAGAACATCTGCAAAGCCAGGCAATCCAGGTATTCTCTCTAGAAATGAGCAATGGGAGTTGGGATTCTCTCCACTTGAGGAACACACTGAACTGCCAGAAAAGGCAGCAGTCCCTCTCCGCCTCTCCCAGCTCTCAGGTGCACAGTTGTGTCCTTCCTGGAAAGCTTCAATGTTCACACTGAATATATCGTAAAACCCAACGACCCAATTAAAACTGTTCACGTACTTGTCAGGTTCATTTCCTGCCAGTTTTGTAAACTGAACCAGCTCAAGCAAATGGTAAGAAAAACTGAAAGCTAGAACAAAAATGCTAACAGGCCTTCTTGTGCCAAAAAAAAAAAAGATGATAGCTCAGTTTATGCCACACAACATAACTTCCCAGCAAGCATATGCCTTCACAAGCTGACCAAACTTGGGGCTACTACCTATAAGAAAAGAACAAGTCACAGACGAGGCTCATCTTCCTGGCACTCTTCTACCTCATGATGAATCCATTCAGGCAGCTAAACGGCAGTAAAGTTTTCACCTATACTTATATGATTAGGGTTTTGTGCTTAGCTTAAGCCAGCCCAACTTGTATGTATGCTTAACCAAGGGAGAAAGTGGACAGTCTTTTCTGATCCAGTTTAGGCTGCTGTCAAACAGTCATGTCATATAACCTGTTCTAACTTATGGTTGCTGGTTCCCCTGCAACATCCAGGCACCAAAGAGTTAGAAGTGGCAATAAGGAGGGCTACAAGTCCTAGCTTTATTCCTCTCTGTCTCGTAAACCATCGCTGAAGGAGGAAACTACTGTAACTCTTGTATCATACTCATGAGGTAATCTCCAACACATACAACATCACAAGGCACTCCAAAACTATGTCCAAGTCTCCAAAACTATGTCCAGGTTTCCAACAAAAAAAATGACAAATGGGTTTTCCCTTTCTTTGTTCCTTCAATGTAGTAAATAAATGTATGAGAGAGTTGCTCTCTACATGAGAGAGCAACTAC
>NW_010191301.1:0-405 GCF_000695765.1 Mesitornis unicolor
GTTCTGTGATTCTGTGATTCTGTGATCTTGAACATCTGCACCTCCAAAACACTCAAGATATCTATTGCACTATCTTGTCTGATCTGTTCCAAAGCATATGGGTGGAGGCTTTCAACCAAGCTTAAAGCCGAATGTGAAAAATCTCTTAAGAGTCATCCTCTAATAAGAGGCCTGAGAGATGCCTATAAAGACAGCAGTGTCAGACTAGAAAATATACTGGATTTTTGCTGTAATCCAAAATAGACTTCTTTTCAGTTGAGCTTACCTAGAGTGTAATATATTGAGAAATATTTCTGTCATGTCATTTCCCAATCACACAACTATTACAAAAAGCACAAGACAACTACCTCATAGCAGCTTAGCAAATTTCTTTTCAGTCACCGAGGCGAAGAGCTCCTGAGTGGA
>NW_010191301.1:430-981 GCF_000695765.1 Mesitornis unicolor
CCTGCTGAAGTGACGAAAACGACCTAACTGTGGGAAAAAACAAAAACCGAGCGCAGAGCCAACAAGCGCAGGGAGAGTGAGGGTGCTCCAGCCCCCCCTCAGTGAGGGAAACGTGAGCTCCTGATGGCAGTCAGCAGTGACTCACCGGGTGGCGGGGACAGGAGTGACGGTTAATCCCCTCAGGTAGAAAAGCAGCCCCCAGGGAACACGAGCAACCTAGAGCGCTGTGAACAGAACCGGCAAACAGGGAGTGGAGTGGAGTGGAGTGGAATGGAGTGGAGTGGAGTGGAGTGGAGTGGAGTGGAGTGGAGTGGAGTGGAGTGGAGTGGAGTGGAGTGGAGTGGAGTGGAGTGGAGTGGAGTGGAGTGGAGTGGAGTGGAGTGGAGTGGAGTGGAGTGGAGTGGAGTGGAGTGGAGTGGAGTGGAGGTGTGGTCGCTTTGGTAGTAGGGCGCAAAGGTTGTCACTCCTTGCTTGTAGATCCTCACACTATCGCCAGTGTACCAGACTGCTGCTGACCATAGTCTCCTCCAGAAAGAGAGCTTGTCTCAAGA
>NW_010191302.1:0-2922 GCF_000695765.1 Mesitornis unicolor
TTCTCGTCGTGATTGCGACCCCGTCAACAACTGGGCACACGGAAGGACCAGCCCCAATCCCAGGCTCCTGTGCCTGCTCCCTGGGAAGCCTGTGCACGCACCAGAGAGATCCGATCTGCTCTCCAGCACGGCTGTGCTACAAACAGGGCTCTGGGACCTTCTCATCTCAAGAACCACGGTCACTAAAGCTAACCACAGTAAATAAACATGTTGTACCAAGGCGACTGAAGCAAGGGGAAAGGCTGCTCTGAAGAACAGGTGCAGTGCTCTTACAGTGACAAGTGATTAACTGCAGCATAGGTAGGAGCAAAATCTACTGAAAAAGGTTCGGAAAACAGAGCGCTCTTCAACCGCGGTGTGAAGGAACTTCATTAAGGCTGCTTGGAACAAGGCAAGAACGAGGTGGAAGAAATTATGTGTGTCTTAACTCTATTTCTTTGGATTTTCAGGTGTTTTGGGGGTTTTTTCTTCTTCAGAAGTTTGTTTTCCAGTTGCTGCTGGGCAACTTTGCCTCTGTAAAATTCCCTGACCACCAGGGCAAAAATCAGACCTCTCCCTAAAATCAGATATCAAACTTGAATTAATGTTTTTAAACGCAAGGGAAACATTTCCTATAGGAGCAGGTTTTGGCAGCTATGTATTTTAGGCAGACCTGAAACAGAGATGCTTCATTTTGGGTAGCCATAACAGCACTGGAGCTGTGCCAAGGGAGGTTCAGGTTAGAGATAAGGAGGAAGTTCTTTACTGAGAGGGTCGTCAGAAGCTGGAACAGGCTGCCCAGGGAGGTGGTGGAGTCACCATCCCTGGATGTGTTTAAAGAGCGGGCAGACGAGGTACTTAAGGATATGGTTTAGGGGGTAGACAGGAGCGGTTGGATGTGATGATCTCAGAGGGCTTTTCCAACCGAGCGATTCTGTGATTCTGGAACAAAAGCGCTCCTCTCACATTTAGATTATACACAACAGTGATCATATTTGTTTGGGGTGCTGACACATCACAGGATCATCAGGTGAAACCAAAGACGTGGCCTGTGTCCAAGATCTGGATGTTTTCACTAAGCACAGTCACAGGAACTCTTAAGACAGCAAGTAAAGAGCTGAGCGATTCCCTCCGCTGCCCACAGCATCTTGCCTGCTCCTCCTGGAGAGCACCAGAGATTCCCAAGCACAGGGAAGGCGCTCCTGGCTGTCGGATGTGCTCTGCTACTTTCTGTGGCTCCTTGCGAGCAGCACTTGACCAGCACCAAAACCACACACCAAATTCCTTCCTGCTGTCTCCTGCACCTGCCTGGATTTCCGAGTACAGTCAGCAAACTGTGATGAAGCAATATCCTTTCTTCCCCCAGCTGCCCAGCCACAGAATGAACAGGATCAGGAAACAGATCTGGTTTAAAAGTACTCATTTCCTTCCTGGTTCCCCGCATTCAGAAGTGGCTGTACCAGCAGAACTGATGGGGCAGCGCAGAGTTCACACAGGTGAGAACTGCTTCCAAAAACCTTGGTATGAAGGTGTGAAGTGCCCTGCACACTTCAAGGAGATCTTACCAGCTGATTAAGAACAATATCAGGAGGAAAGGCAGCCAAAGACACTCGGTCCTAGAGGGAGTGTCCCGCTGACTGGAAGAGGTCCTTGTGTTCTGTAATACAAGAAGTGCAAGTCTCTATTTCATGATTACTCCATAGAGTACAACGATGAAACTGAAAACCAGATTTGTCTAAAAATCACTTGGCAGCTTTTGCAGAGGTTATCACCCAGAAATCAGGAGGAGAGGGATGATGACGGGTAGTTTGTTTCTGCGACTCTCTGGGACAGCAAATCAAGACTTGGAGAGAATCAGTATTTAAAATGTTCATTACCACTGCTGGCTTACAAAAGTCTTGGAAGAAAATGGGGCACCGAGTGTAAGTACACTTGAACACTAGTCAGAAAAATTAAGCATCCTTTCCTCTTTCAAAAACAGGAAACATAGAAGCATTCAGTTTCTCTTCCCTAAAGACACTTCTAGACACATTTACAGCTTCAGACTTCAGCTTCCCTTTTTCTGCAGCGAGGGGTTTTATCTTTTCTAATTTGATCTAACTTCAAGCAGAAATTCTCCCAGCTGACAACCAGCTGTGGCTGTTCTCCAGACATCCCCTCCTAGAGCACCCGGCCCGGGTGCCAGCACGGCAGCTGACAGTTTGCCACTGTCCTTCTGAACGCATTAATCTTGCCACGGACACAGTTAAGACTGCAAAGTTGCATTATGTTTTGTCAGAAGAGAAAATAAAAGATGCGAGGCTGTTGCTGGAGCTGCAGGGAGCAGCTAACAGCCAAAACGATTCTGAGCTTGTGGGTCAAAGTCCAGAAACGCGTTAGCTTAGACCTGCACTAAACTGCAAGTCAGCATTTCCCATTAACTCACCAAAACTCAGCGCACACCACCCCATGTACTGTGGTAGGGGCAGACAAATTCTGTCGAGGCTGTGTTGTCTGTCCAGCCTCTATGAGCCCCCCACCCTGAGATGCCTTCCAGGCAAAAATTTCTCTAATCAGAGGCCTTGCAGCAAGACCAGGAGAACTTTATGGAGACAAGGAAATCATGACACAGTCCTGCTCCCAACCATGAGCTCCTTGAGTCCCTGGGCGAGCTGCAGTACAGCAATCGTTGGGATCCAACGCTGCGATCTACTCGAGGACAGCACACAGCGGAGCCCACGCTGCCCCAGGGCACCCCGTTTCCTCCGCACCCCTCAAGTCAACGGCTCAGCCCAGCAGCTTTAGCCATGGAAGCCCAAGAGACACGGGGAGCAAGGCGGAGCCCCACGGGAGCTCAGCAGCGAAGCGCAGCCCTGGCAGGCAGCGAGGGCTGCCCCAGGAGCGGCGTCCCCAGTGCTGACATCGCCGGCTATAATTAACCGCAGCACAGCTCGGCGGGGCTTC
>NW_010191303.1:0-1339 GCF_000695765.1 Mesitornis unicolor
GGGGGGCTGCGTCCCACAGCACCGTGCTGGGGACTCCTCTGTCACCTGCACATCTTCCATCAGCCTCCATCCTCCTGCACCGGGCCATACCTGGGCACTGTGCGGTGCCTGCTGCTGCTCTCCACCCTCCCAGGGGTGTCTGGAGGGTCAGGGTTTGCCCACCCCATGGATGCGCTTGAGACACAGCGGCCAGACCTTCTCCTCTGTGGCACAGAGGGCAGGGAGCCATGCCTTGAAAGTGGAGCACGTCTGAAACACATCAGCTCACAGCCTGTCCTGGCCCCTGAACCATGAACCCCCCTCGGCCTGGTTCCACCCACTTCTCTTGAGGTTTGGTTTCTTCCATGGCTTGAAGATAGAAGGAACTTGGACCTGAGTGACGTGGGGTCAGGCTGACCGCCTGGGACAGGGGGATCTCCCGTCCTTCCAGCTCTCCCTTGGCTCCACGAACCCTGCCCACAGCACCACGCTGCTGCATTGCACCCACAGGAGCCCAAGTGGCTGGGGAGATCTCTGGTGAACCCCTTTCTGCACCGTCCCTGGCCTTCACAGCGAGGAATGGGGATGGGAAGAGGTCGAAGTCCTGGCTCTGCTTCTGTGGAGCTCCAAGCACGGCAGTGGCTTTGGGCTGGCGCGTAGAGAACAGGGAGGTGTCTGCCCTGTACGGGAACAACCAGAATAAACTCCTGTCAGTCCTTGGGCCTCTGTGTCTTCTGTGTCAGCGCCTGGCCCCAGCCCTGGCTCACGGGGTGTTTCTGCTCCCTGTGTTTTCAAGAAGCAGCGCCTGCTACAATGGGCGCAGTGTCACCCTTGTCCCTGGCCAGGCACTGACCTCAGGACTTGGCATGGGGTGGGGGACAGGAGGGAGGGGAAGGCACCGAAATCCCAGCCCGTGCTGTGCTTGTGCCTCTCCTGACTCCCTCGGCCACGTCATCTGCTTCCCCTTGGCCTCCTTATCTGTACGAGAAGGGCTGTGACAGCACCGGGTGGTGTCCCAGGGGATGAGGGGGGGGGCCTCCCACTGGGCGGTTGAAGGGGGCAGCTGCTGGCAGTGAGCGCTGGGGACCGGTGACCGGTGTCCCCTCCAGCCTCAGACATCACCGACACAGCAGGACCAGACCCTGGTGGGAGCTGCCCGAGCAGGCCCAGCCGGTAACGGTGCCGCCGCTGTGCGTGCCAGGGCCGTAGCTGAGGTTATCGCTGCCTCCCGGTTTGTTTTTTCCCCTGGTGCCTGAGCGCGGCCTCGCTGCTGCCCCGGCCCGGCCTTCCCCTCCCGAGGACGATAAATCTGCCCTGTCTGGTGTGAAGCCCTGAGGTAAGACGCCAGGTCAGGGTTTTG
>NW_010191303.1:1651-2111 GCF_000695765.1 Mesitornis unicolor
GTTCCCGGCCTGGCTGGGGGGCCATGCGGGGCATCGGCTGTTCCCTATTGTGTGCTGGGGTGGGAATGGGCCCATCCAGCCGGACCCAGCTCGGAAACGTCTTCCGAAATGCCTTTGTTCACCCCGCGACGGTGCGGCTCCCCCGGCTGTTTATAGCCCATTGATCTGCCTGTTCCCAGGGCCGGCCAGGCACAATTGGGCTTTGTGGGGGCCTCGCTGCCCCGTTTCCTCCCCAGGGCCCATGCGGTGTCGGTCGGGGGGGCTGATCCGGCGCGGTGCTGCAGCAATGCCCTCGGGAGGGGCTGGGGCCCAATGGTACCTGGCTGGGCAGCCCCTGCCCTGCTCCCACTGCTGCTGCCTTACTGGTCCCACTGCATTTCCCACTGGTTTCCCTGTGTCTGGGGACTCCTGTCCATCCCCACGGCAGATGCTGGCGTTGAGGGGCCGTGGTTCCCCGCAG
>NW_010191303.1:2209-4907 GCF_000695765.1 Mesitornis unicolor
CGTGCGGTCTAGGAAGGGCCGGCACGACAAGAAGAGGAGCCGGTGAGCGCTCAGGGCCGGGGTGACCATGGTGGCTCACTGAGAGGGAGAGGAAGCTTTCTTGAATAAACCATTATGGCAAAAAAACCCAAAAAAACCCCGCACACAAGTGCTCGAGCGCAACTTCTTGGTCATTTCCAGCACGTTTGCTGGGTGGCACAGCAGTGTGACCAGGGCTACCCGAGTGCTTGAGCCTGTCCCCAGGCGGGGAGGGTCCCACTGCGCTCTCAGGGCGGCTGCAGCTCCTGGGCTGACCCCCCCCAGCCCTGCCCGGAGCTGGGTTTGCTCCTGGGGGGCCATTGTGAGCAGCTGGCAGGGGCAATGAGAGCATCCCCAGCTGCTCGGCAGAGCTCAGCACACCTGAACGGCCGCAGCAGACGTCCGGTTAGATCAGAGCGGGGATGGGACAGCTGTGACCCTGTGCTGGCACCGGGGCTGCTCAGAGCCATCGGTCCCACAGCAATGATGGTTTTTTTGGGGAGGAGGGAAGTGGTGTGAGGGGGAGCTGGGGCCTGCAGAGAATCACTCCTGTGTCCTGTCCTGGAGCAGTGCAGTCACAGAATCCCAGAACGTCAGGGATTGGAAGGGACCTCCAAAGCTCATCCAGTCCAATCCCCCTGCCGGAGCAGGAACACCAGATGAGGTTACACAGGAAGGCGTCCAGGCGGGTTTTGAATGTCTGCAGAGAAGGAGACTCCACAACCTCTCTGGGCAGCCTGGGCCAGGGCTCTGTCACCCTCACTGAGAAGAAGTTTCTTCTCCAATTGAAGTGGAACCTCCTGTGTTCCAGTTTGTGTCCGTTACCCCTTGTCCTATCATTGTTTGTCACCGAGAAGAGCCTGGCTCCATCCTCGTGACACTCACCCTTTAAATATTTATAACCATGAATGAGGTCTCCCCTCAGTCTCCTCTTCTGCAAACTAAAGAGCCCCAGCTCCCTCAGCCGCTCCTCAGAAGGGAGATGCTCCACTCCCTCCATCATCTTTGTAGCCCTACGCTGGACTCTCTCCAGCAGTTCCTGTCCTTCTTGAACTGAGGGGCCCAGAACTGGACACAGTCACCCCAGGACCTGTGCACAGTGCAGTGTCCCCACAGCCCCGGGACACAGAGGATGCTGCACTGGAGAGCAAATGATCCATCTCCAGCAGCCCCTGGGGACATCTGCTCCATCCCTGCCCCGGCCCAGGCTTTCCCAGGCTCTGGGTTTGCCCTTTCCCTGAGCACAGCCGAGGCTTTTCCCATCCTCTCCATCTCATTTTCCTCTCCCTGCTGCAGCCCCATGGCGCAGGCCCACTGTGCTGTGCCCCACGGCTTCTTTTGTGTCCAGCAAAGCCCTGAAGTGCTGTGGGAGCGGAGCAGCTCTGCTCCACACCAAGATGCATCCCCGATCCCTGTCTGGGGACCACTACAGTGAGACATCCCCTTCCCACTCAACATCACCTCTTCTCGCAGCTCAGGGCTGATTCCCCATCCCCAGCACCACCACAGCTCCTTGCTTTTAGACCAAATCAACCTCCTCATGCCAGGAAAACCCCCCCTGGCAGTCTCTGCTCTCCCAGTACTGCACTGCGGCAATGTCCTGAGCCGCTGGCCAGGGCAGAACCCACCCTGGGGTGGGCATGGGGTGCCGGGCGCCCTGGTCCCGTTGCCTCCGTGTGAGGAAGCGGCTGGAGGGGAGCGACAATGTCAGGATGCGGGAAGTCATCGGGGCTATTGAGCGCGTTTCCTCCCGCCTGCCGTTCTCATGCGGGGCTGCATTGTCTGCCCTGCCCGCGCGTGGGGGCCTAAATAACCCAGGGGGAACGGGTCTGGGGGACGAGGAACGAAGCTGTTTGGGGTTTGCTTTTCTTTCTTGCATCAATAAGGGCAGGGCTGTACCTGGTTTGGTGTGGGTGCTGCAGGCAAGGCGTGCGCGGGCTCTGGGTCCATGAGTGGTCCAGGAGGATGCTCCTGTCTGTGCCTGCTACCCTAAAGATGCTGTGGCAAATGGGGAGATGAGGGAGCTGCCAGCAGAGCCCTGGGCATGGACAGGACCCTGCAGCCCCCTGCCCAGCCCCTGCCCTTCCTCCCCTCTCAGCTGCGAGTCTGCTCCCGCCGCGGCTCTTCCTGTGCGCGGGCCGGATTTAGACACTTGCTATTTTCTCTACGCTGGGAAAGCTTAAAAATAAACTCCTTGGGGCTCAGCCAGCGCCTCAGCAGAGCCTTGCAGATGGGACCTGCTGTGGCAGGAGCACCTGCTGCGGCAGCAGCTCCTCTTCCCCAGGGCAGGACAGTGCAGGAGGAGCCCAGCATGGACTGGTCCTAACTGGGAGGAGGGCAGACTCCCTGCAAACCCACAGCTGCGGGGCAGTCATGGGGGCTGTGGCAGCTGTTAGACCAGCATCCCCAGCAAAAATTGGGGTCCTGGTGCCTGTGCATCATGGCACATACATGGGCTGTGCTCAATGCCCGTTACCCCACAGCTGGATCTGGAGCTGGGTTTTGGGGTGCCCATAGGGAACCCCTCACTGCAGGGCTCAGTGTCATGGTACGGGGCCGGGTGTGGGGGCAGCGAGTGCTGTTCCCAGAAAGGGACCAGAGGGCCCTGTTTACTCAAGGGGAACGCAGAGGTGTGAGAAAGGCCGTGCGTGTCTGGCAGCCGCTATCTGTCCCCAGGCTG
>NW_010191303.1:5050-5388 GCF_000695765.1 Mesitornis unicolor
GGCGCAGCGCCCCCCCGCCCACCCGGAGCCGCCTTGTCACAACACGGGAACAATAGCGGGGCCCGGAGCCGTGTTTGCGCAGCGCCCGCGGCCGGGCCCCTGGTCCAAGGGAGCTCGGGGCCGTCTTGTTTTTCACCTTGCAGGGCCGTTCGGAAAAGCGTGATGCTCCCCCGGTGCCAACAAAAATATCAGCCAGTGGGTAAACACACGGCCTGGCTGCGCGGTTACCGTGCACACGGGCATTTCCTCCCCGTAGAGCTGTCCCCAAAAAGCCGCGGCGCTGTGTGGCTTCGCAGCTCAGCGATGCCCGGTGAGCGCTGGGCTGTGGTCCCCATTGC
>NW_010191303.1:5417-7207 GCF_000695765.1 Mesitornis unicolor
GTCCCCACTGAGCAGCAGTGGGAGCAGGTCAGGGTCCCTGCAGAGGGGATGTGCCCCAGCATCCTCATGGAGGGCAGTGCCCCCCCCCAGGGGTTTTACCCCCCAATTCCCAACAGGGAGGGGAGCCCAGGGCAGGCTCTGCGGCCAGCCCAGGCGGGTGCCTCCCTCTCCACTTCCTCCAGTGGCCGATGGCAGCGATATCGCCCCGTATCACCCATATTTCATTTTCTCCAGGGTATTTTTAGTCCGTCCCACCCTCGCTGAAGAGGCCCTGGGCCGAGAGCAGGCTCTGCCCTGCGCTGGTTTGGCCTGAGAAACTAAACAACAGTCCCAGCCACATTGTGCCTTTATCTGTGGCTCATTTCCACCTATTATGCAGCCACGAGCAGCTCCATGGTCTCTGCAGGGTTTATCTGGGGCAGAGGGGGGCTGAGCTCTGCTTTGGGGTACCCAGAGCCCTGTGACAACTCCTGGGCTCAAGGGGACACGATGCTATAGTGGGGACATTTGTGCTTAGAGGGGGTGAGCAGCACCCACAGCACAACTGGAGCTTGAGGGTGCCCATACTCCCCTTCACCCCAGCCCCATAACCCATGGGACAGCAGCTCCCCTCACCCTCAACCCCAAACCCTTAACCCCCCTCCCCAGGGGGGTGCAGGAAGCACAGCCACACCACGCTTCAACTCCTTCATTCATCCAACTTTATTCAACAAAATGCAGCACCGAGTCTGTTGGTGGGGGGCAGGGGGGAGGAAACAGCATCAAGGAGCAGCATCTGCATCCCACGCTCACACCTGGGTCACACAGGACCCGCAGCTCCTTGGTCACAGCAGAACCTTCCCCGTTCACAGCTCCCATAGGATGGGGAAGCCAGGACCACTGCTCTCATGGTGGCAGTCAGCTCTTGTGTCCCCCACCAGCAACTCAACCCACAACAGAGGAGTAGTGCAATGTAATAAAACCAACAACCCCCCAAACCAGCAATTGCTGGGCTAATTCCTCCCCAAAAAATCACAGGGCTGGAGGGTGCGGGACCCAGGCTGGACACAGCTCCCCAAATCCCCTGCACAACGGTGGCTTTAAGGCAGAAAGCTCCGTGCTCAGGCCAGCGGTTAAAAATAACTTAGGGACACAAAACACATGGGAAAAGCTCCAGGGCCAGGAGGCGGGGGTGGATCTTGCACTCCTGGGGCACCCAAACGGTGACCTCGCAGGCATTGGCATCAGCAGGACACTGCAGAGCTTAACCCCCCTGGGAAGGGGCAGCTCCTGCAGCAAAGTCAGGGCAAGAGCTGCTGGCCCTCCTGGCTCCGTGCCGGGGCCAGAGGAACAGGACAGGGCTGGTGGCCAGGAGCCATCAGGCAGCGCTAGCCCAGCTCCCTCCGCACAGGGGCTGGAGGCGAGCGGCTTCCCATGGCTCTCACATCAGTGAGGGCTCCGACAACCACCAGGTCCGGCGGAGCAGTGGCTCCCAAAGGGCAGCAGCCTAGGGCCACGGCCCCGGGGACAGCTTGTTCCCAGCCACATGGCTCCAGGGATTTCTCCCTTTCCCACGGCAAGACCACGCTGTCCCAGGGAACTTTCTGCCTTTTCCTTCCTTGCAGGGCCTGTGGGGAAAACAGGAGAGAGCAGAGGCTGCGCTCCAGCCCCGCACCCGAGCATCACGTCCCAGGGGGCAGGCAGGGCTCTGCGGGCACGGCCAGTCCGTACGGCACAGCACCAGGCAGGAGGGAGCTGCCTGACCACAGCCAGCACCTCTGCGGGCACAGGGGTCTGAGGAGGGTCCCCCC
>NW_010191303.1:7238-8704 GCF_000695765.1 Mesitornis unicolor
GCTTGTTAAAGGCTGAGCTCCCGGGCCGTCTGCACAGCTTCTCCTCTGGGGTAGGGGTTTCAGCAGCCCTGGGAGCGTAGGGGTTCGACATGGGCCCGCTGCCCAGCGCCAGGTTCTCCTCGTTGTGGAAGTTGGCCCAGTTCTGCTCGCTGGAGAGCTGGTTGCAGGCCTGGTAGGATGGCGCGTGGCTCTCGGCCATGGGCAGGAAGGGGTAGTGCTTGGGTGAGTAGGGACCCCCGACCATCTCGTCAGCAAAGGCGTCCCGGCTTGGGCTGGTCGGCCCCGATGCCTTCTTGATGTTGCTAAGCAGGTTCTTGCAGCAGAGGTGGAAGAGCTCCAGCAGGTTCAGGATTAAGGAGATCAGGCCCATCACCAGCATGAAGATGATGAAGATGCTCTTCTCAGTGGGGCGGGAGATGAAGCAGTCCACCTGGTGGGGGCAGGGGTCTCTCTTGCACACGTAGCGGGGCACCATGGAGAAGCCGTACAGGTACCACTGGCCAACGAGGAAGCCAGCCTCAAAGATGCTCTTGCAGATCACACTGATGATGTACGTCCACATCAGTGCCCCTCGGATCTTCAGCCGCCCGTCCTCTGTCACGTAGATCTTGGACATCTTCTTCTCCACGGCCGCCAGGGCCTGCTCGGTCTTCGGGTCCTTGCTGTGGGCAGCCCGAAGCTCGCTCTCCCGTTGCTTCAGCTTCTCCTCTTTCTGGGAGAGATAGACAACGTGGCCGAGGTAAATCAGGGTCGGGGTGCTGACAAAGAGGAACTGGAGCACCCAGTAGCGGATGTGGGAGATGGGGAAGGCTTTGTCATAGCAGACGTTGGTGCAGCCCGGCTGCTTGGTGTTGCAGACGAAATCCGACTGCTCGTCCCCCCACACGGACTCCCCCGCCAAGCCCAGGATGAGGATGCGGAAGATGAAGAGCACGGTGAGCCAGATCTTCCCGATCACTGTCGAGTGCTCCTGGACTTGGTCCAGCAGCTTCTCCAGGAAACCCCAGTCGCCCATCTTCTAGGGAACCTTGTGCCTCTGCCAGCAGAGAGGGAGGGGAGCCCAGTCAATCTCTGTTTCCACGCTGGGGGGCACAGGACAGACGGGCTCACCTAAACCCCGCACTTTCTTGGGACACAGCAACAATTCTGAGCCCAGTGGTGCTCCTCCTCACCCCACTGCCTAGTGGGGACACACAGGGCTGGGAAACAAGGGGCAGCAAAGGGATTTGCCTCCCCTCAGCGGCACCCAGCCCGTAGCACACACAGCTCGTGGCTGTCCCTGCCCCACAGGCTCCTGATTTCGGGACTGCCCTGGGAGGTCAGGGCCACAGCACCCAGAGATGGGGCATGGTGAGGGCTCACCAGACCCCAGATTTGCCCCTCATGCAGCCTTGTGCTCTGGATGTACCAAGGGCCAGAAGGCAGCGGGGTCATGGTGAGAGTGTGCAAACCCCAGGGTACAGCAG
>NW_010191304.1:0-2658 GCF_000695765.1 Mesitornis unicolor
ATGGCACTCAGGATGATTTGTTCCATCAACTCTGGATTATTTATTCCAACTAACTCTGTTAGTTATCTTGATGTAAAAACCAAATCATTTATTTTCAGTGGAGATGAACTTGAGCAAAAATGATCAGCCATGTTAAGAGTGGTGGCAGCAGCTGTTCTATTAACTCAGCAAGATGGCGAATGAATAATTGAACCATCTTTGCAATGCTGTTCTATCTATCTGATTGTTTTTTAATGACTTTTTAATCAGCTTGTATGAAATAAATTATAAGCAGGAAACCTCAATAGGAACCGCAGCAATAAAACAGGAAGAGATGCATGTCTGCATCTTGGTTTTGCAAAGGAATTTAGCTTGATTTACTGGATGTGATTTCCACTACCTCATGCCTTACACAAACGTGAACAAAGTGGGGGCAAAGGAAATGTAAATTATGGCCATTCTCATTTGGAGCCACCCAGTGCTGAACACAGCACCATTCACATCAACCATGGGAAGGCACAGGCAAAGCAGCATCTCTTCCCGCGCCTGCCTAGTGCTGGGCTAATCTGCAGGGCTGCTCTGTCTGGAGGGAAGGGCTGTCATGCGAAGACAGTAGCCAAGGATGCTTTTTCTGATTTCTCAAAAAAAAGCACAGATAAATAATCTCAGACTGCTCTGGCATGTACTTATCCTTGACTACTGTTGAAACTGTTATTGGAGATTAAATGCTAAGAAAAATCCCAAATGAAGGTGACTTGAAAAGTGTAGGGGTTTACAAAATAATTTGCAAAAAAACCCCAACAATACACCCAGGAAGGCTTTATAAATCCCAGAACAACAAAAATACATCTTTTTGCTCCAGTTTCACATAGCATTAAGGGTCCCATCTTACTTTCGGTCTGCCTGAAGGACAGAGTTTAACTGGAAAAAAGTTCTTTGCCACTCAAGAAAAGTAAAAGATCTGTATTGAATTGCTGGTTTTCCCAACTCCACCTCTAAGAATAATATTTACAGTAAAGCTCATACAAAGAAACTTCCTATAAATACAACACTGAAGATAATATTTAGTCAGTCTTTGAGAAATGAACAAAGAATTTTTCACTCATGTTATTGTAGCTGGTAAAGGTTTACATTCTGATTCTTATAAAAGGATTTATATGGTGCTATAAATTGACAAACTACTTTCCAAACATAGATAAGACATATTCTCTGTCAAAAAATGTCATTGAAGACAAATGCAAGAGAAGATGTGGGAGGAATCCTTAGAAAGAATTAGGGACTACAGAGCATGAAAGCTTGTGTTAACTAGATATCAGTGCTCTGGAAAATACACAGCCTGATTCGTCAGCTTCTTGCATCAGCTCATGAAGGTATAAATCAGTTTCTTGAGGGTCCTGATTTCTGCTTGACACCAATAAAAGCAGAAAGATCCTGCTTCTTTCATTCTGGCACAAACCAAAATATTTAGAAATTGGCAGCAGATAGAAAACTGACCACTAGATTTGAACTGGATATTCAAAACTGGCCATGTTCAAAACCAAATCAAAATCTTAAATATCCTGAACTAGAAATCAAAACCTAGTTTTGTTACAAAGGCCACTTCTAAAATGGGCTTTTCCACAATTAAAAATCAAAACATCATCAAGAGAGTCAATCTTGAGTCCCGTTTCAGATCCAGACATCTGTCCTAGGGTGACTACACTAGAGCTTAAAGGATGCCTTCCATGCTGTCCCATGATTGATGAGACTTGGGAGCTCAGGGCTGCTCGAAGTCACTGAGCTAGCACAAAACAGTTGCAGCATTCTGCAGAATTAACACTAGAAATGCTTGCTAGAACAATTCTGTTCAAGATGTATGTTTTCTCTCTTATTGGATTTTTCAGCTGTAGCAGTTCTTCTTTGAAACGCTCCATTGAATTTTAGAAGAGTCAACGAACCGTTAAAAATCCATTCCATGAAAGCTTGTTTAAAAGTCTCAGCTTTAATATCTCTAAAATATTGCTGTCAAGCTCTACAATTTATTCCCAGGGCCTGGGCTTGGGCTTTTGGCTGGGAAACCTTTTGTCCAACTCTGTTACTTGAAATATGAAATTCTGCTTGTGCAACCACAGTATCCTTCAACAGGGAAGGAAAAGTAAGTGCTTCAAACAAGCAAAGACTGAAAGAGAGATTAAGAGGGAAGGAGCACCCTGAATGTGTCTTTTCTGCATCCAAATCATGATCTGAAAACAACACTTTAGTTTAAAGCAACATTTGCACAACTCTCACCTATTTCCAAATTAACATCACCAACTTATGTCAAGGATCACATTCATTTTCTAGTGCATCAGTATTTCCTGAGACCCTGATGGTTAAAATTCAAATATGTGTGGTGGATAAAAAAAATTTTAATAAACATTGTCAGAGCCCTTTGGATAGCTCACTTCCTTTATTAACCTTTCAGTCAGCAGGAGCCCTGGCCAGATTACAGTAAAGGAAAAGATTCAGAATTTCTCATGGGAAAAATGTTGGCTTTTCTGACAATATTAAGAAATAATATTAATATAATAATAACTCAAATCTGCACATTAAGGGCAAGATCTTTTACAGCTCTGTAACGATCTCTGAGCTCCTCAGACCCCACATTTTTGTGTGTGTGAAACAAACACCTGTGGAGTTTTGGTGCTCTGCCCTGCTGAA
>NW_010191304.1:2689-3828 GCF_000695765.1 Mesitornis unicolor
GTTGAAAGACTTCCAGGGCACACAATACTTTTCCAGATCTAATGTTACTGCTACTTCCTTGATCATCTTTCGAGCTTCTCAACCAAGGATGGTGACAGTGGTGCCACCTGCCTCACCACGCACTGTTGTCTCCAGGAGCCCCTGTGCTGCACCTCAGCTGCAGACCCACTGCCTCCGCAGTGCCCAGAAGTGGATGCAGCATTCATGGCTGGCTTTTAGGGAAATAGCCAGCACAGGCAGCCCAGGACAGAGGGTGGAATGGCTTGCTTCAGTCCAGTCAGTGTGATTTTAGCCTGTGACTTTCTTCTGAGGCTCTTCGGAAAAATGAGAGGAAAATGTTAGAGGAACAAGGCACACAGAGCAAGTAGATGGTATCTACCCAGGCCATATGGACACTGGGCACCTCTGGATTAGACAGCAAGCTGATGAGCTTAGAGAATACTTTAAAAAGACATTTCAGTGACCAAAAAGACAGTTAGATATGAGCTGACAAGTGAGGGTTTGGGTAGATCTAACTTGTCTGTTACACAAGTCACATTAAAAACATTCTGCAGTGAACATTCAACATGGCCAGTTTTTCAAGACAGTGCTATCGCAGCCACATTGTGGTTGATTGCTTCAAATAGTAGTAGTGTATGTTTACTTACATGTATGGAGGTATAAATACATATGGGTACACACACACACACATACATACACACAGACATACAGCACACATACATATGTATGAGCACTCTGACAGATTTAAAGAGTTAAAAATACTACCACATCTTATTTTCAGCCTGCCTCTCACGAACACTAGAAAAAATCAAGTTCTGGAAAGACAAAAGAATCAAGTCAAATTAACGAGCCAAATTCTTAAGTAATGTAAGATGTCAGAGCTACTAGATGAAGATTGGGTCAATAAATTCAAAATTAGGGAAAATTTCAGGGAAAATTTCGAGTTTCATGTTATTCTTTATAGTCCATAATAATTTTCCAAGTGTGCCATTTCAGACATATTCCTCATCATGGGTAATTAACAGACTGTAAGCATCATCTCATTTCCTTTCTTTTATCTTTCCAATCTTTGCTATACTTGCATTATCTCTGCTTCTCCACCACTTCACCTGGCAGTCTTGGTCTGTTGATCATTCCTG
>NW_010191304.1:3859-24661 GCF_000695765.1 Mesitornis unicolor
CTGTATTTACAATTGAACAGCCTTTAAAATCTCAAAGGTAAACTCATACTCGTTTCAGTACACTCCTCAGCATATTAACATGTTGAATAGGTCAAAGTCTACACGAGCAATACAGCCTGTCCTCTGATTCCCAAAAGAATGTTAAATTGCCCTGTGTTCTTACACAAAATTTGCCAGTTCCCTAAAACTTGCGAAAGACCCTGGTGCTCTCTGGGGATATATGTGCAAGACCAGTGTCCTGCTACTCCTAAGTTCCTTTCCTGTCTTTATTTACTTTACAGGGAAAAGAGTAAAGTTATTTTACCCTTTGTAGATCTGACTGCCACCTTTGCCCATACAAAATGTTTTGCTGGAAGTTTGAAGAAGTGCAGAAAGCACCTGCATCCACTTTGCTACTATTTATTGTGGATCTCTATGTGTAATACCATGAGTAACACTGCTTCAATTGAATAATTACATCACCAAAGACAAAAAGTATTTTGCATGACCCCTATTTTACTTGGGCCACAAATAAAGTCTTACACAAGTTATGAACATTATAAAATGGAAAAACCTAAGCATTAGAACTAGTCACAAGGCACACAGTGTTCTGAAGAATAAGCCAAAGTCCTAGTTACAACATGAAAGGAACACATAATTTGCCCATACAGAAAGGAACCCTTGTCCTCAGAATTTGTGTAGTAGCCTAAATACATGGAGCATCACATGGACCAGATAAAAAGTATGTACTTCAGGCAACCAGTGAAAAACCAAGATGGCAAAAAATCAAGTATATTTGGTGACCACAGGAACTATGAATTTTTCTAATTCCTTCTTTTACCCTTTCAGAAAAAGTTCTGGTTCCACATGCAGACTGTATTAGCCATTCTTTTTGGGTTTCATACAAGCTTCACTGCCATGGTACCTTCTGAACAGCAGCTACAAATAGGTTCTTTGATACTAGGTTATTTTAAGCTTTTTGTAGGATCAGAGAGTTTAGAAAAGGAAAAGAAGTATTGATTCAGCTTTGGCCTGTCAGGGATTACAGCCTGTGTTCAACGTAGTTCTTTATTATGGAGAGCAGAAATTGTTCACAAGTCCATACAGCTCCTCAGAAAGAGATTCCACTGTGTGCAACCATCTCAGTTTACCAATATCTGACCAATAGGTGATCGGAGATCCACCACCTGCTCTGAGGAGCAGGACATTGATTTCTCCATGGACCCTTGAGAAAGGAGAAGTCACACCTCCACAGGCAGTTCCTTGTTTTCAGTGTCATGATCTATGGTCATCTGGTCAGAGGAGAGCCCTGATCTTTCTTGTCCCACTTCTCTTTGTATTTCCAGCCATTCAGCTTCCCACTGCCCTTTCTCCATTTCTGCTATGTAATACCAGGAGGATTTCCTGCTTACTCAAGATACACTGGAAGTAACACAGAAAAAACATATGCCAATAGACCTGGTTGAGAGAGCACCTTTCAGCAACTCCAACACTTTGCCATGATGCAGTCCCCAGGTCCCCTTGTCCCCCTTTCTCTGCACACATCATATTATTTTTCTTTAGTTAATAATAATGCCCAGTTTGCTGATCACGCTCCTCTCTCTCTGCTCCTTCCAACATACCATCCTTCTCCTCTGTTTTTTCTTCCTTATGAAATTACCCAGCATGACTATGCATATGGGAAATGCTGATGAGTATTACTTGCAGTGACAGCTGATCTAGCTGATCTTCTTCCTCTGTAGCTGCAGCTTATAACGAACACATGAAAAAATTTACAGCTGGTCTCTCCAGAAAAGAAATAGAAAGCATGGAAAGAAAACAGTCAGCGATGCATCCTGCCAGCTCTCCACAGACTGCAAGTAAATGCTTTATGAAGCAGAGTGGAACAAGGAGCCACAGCCTGAGCCTTAGCAAGACTCCATTACTTCTAATTACATACTGGGTTTGCCCCACAGATGCTTCCCTTTCCTTCTGAGGGGACAGGATGAGTAGAAGACAATCTTCGTCATACCTCCTTTTTAATCACACATAGCCAAGTGTATGTGTTTTGCTCCTGAAAAATTTCCCTATAAGCCTGTTCCTCCAGCACTTAAATATTTTTGTGGTTCTTTTAACAGTACAACAGGAAACACAATCAAAGTAGACAGAATAAAGCTGAGCTGACTTCAAGAAGTACAGATGTCTGGAAGGTATACAAATGTCTAGATCAAAATTGCTTTTTGGTCTAGAAGTCAATCTGGAAAAGCATGCCAAGAGTATTAACAAAGCTAATCTTGGTAGTTTTGCTGATTTTATCTCTCTTGGAAATACTAGAAAACCAGCATTTGACATTTCCATTTGGAGTTACACAAAAACCAAGGAAGTGGAAAAGCAGAGGAAACAATAAAATCAATGGTTGGTTTGTTTGAGGCTTGGGAAGAGACTCATGGGTGTTTATATCTCCATCCATTTAATCATCCCTAATTCAGGACTCCTGAATTCAAACCTCCTAAAGCACAACTCTTAGTCAGTTACCCTGTCTGTGATACCTGCTGTGATAACCAGTGGCCAGCTGAAGCTTCATCTGGGCACTTGAGCTCTTATTTGTCCGCTCAAGTCCTCTCTCTTCCAGATGTGTCTATGGTTGCCATGGAGAACAACTCCAGCCATGCTTGACGCCTCGCGTAGCCAAGAGCAACACCTTCAGTCTGGAGACACTGGTCAGCCCGTTTCCAGAGCACTTCCAGCTGGCAGCACCCAACCTGCCCAAGACCCTGCCCATGTCATCCGGGTATCCACAGAGTGACCAACCTATGCCATTTGTCAGCTCCATGCTGGAGGACAGCAATGCCATTTTTTCCAGCATTGCCAAATGAAGCCATGTCCTGCTTTCCGTTCTCATAACACTGCTGCGAAGATCATTCCCCAGCTGTTTATTTATGTTAAGCCACCTCCATGCCAGTCCTTGCCTGCCAAATCCAGGATAAGTGCTTCACTTCAGTTTTACAAGCCTCTTAGGCTATACACAATGTCTCACTTACTTGCTGACACCTGCCTCCTATAGGACATTTTAAAACCAAAAATTTTATCTTTCATCCATACTTTTCTTTCTGCCAGACAACTTCCCTAAGCAAATATCCATGGCGTTATCTCTTCATCTTTTCTTTGAATCTGGCCTTAAATCTCGAATTTGCTCTGAAACCCACAAAAAGGCACTGGCCAGAGTGCCTGTTTGCAGATACCACAGCCATTTCTGCTCCCCAAAGTACAGCAGCAGGGAAAAGGAGGCAAACCCTCCTTTTGTGAGAAGCAGGGCTGGTGGGGGAGGTCCTGGCGCAGGCAAAACAGGGACTGCTTCTCTCCACCCTTCTCTCTGCCAAGGCTGCACACCTTTGCAGCAGCATCTTTTAGGGAGCCTGTGAAGCACAGGGATGGCAGGAGGTGGCAGCAGGACAGCTTGCAAAACTGGGATGTGCCCTGAACAGCGGAGCTGCGGCTCAGGACTCACCTCACGCTGTGGTCAGAGCTCAGCAGCCATCCCAATTCCTTTGATGAGAACATCAAATTTCCCACAAACTCCTTATTCTTTACCCTTGCCTGATTTTTCTACCCAACTCTTCCTTAATAACAGAGAGAGGTAAAAAATGCACCTTAGGGAGGTTTTTGCTAACATGATCTGAAGCTCACTGTAATTTTTCTACTGATCTCAGATGATAGGATTTTTGCTGGGGACTACAAGTGATGTGCTACCTCTTGAGATCTCATAAGGAGTTTTGCTCAGAGCAGAAAAATAAATCACCATGAACACTGAACCAGCCCACAGTTCATTCCCAGTAAGTGGTGCCTGTGTCAAATGTCCATTAAAAAAATATGTAATTTGGGCAAATTTACATGCTAGGTGTAAGGCAGTCACATTTAGTATAAATGTAGAGTAGATGTTTTATTTTTATATAGTTATAAATTTATATGTAACTATAAATTTTAAAAATAAGCATTTAGGAATCTGCATACTTTAAACATAGACACACAAAGAGAGGTTCCTAGTCTTACCATTTGGGCAACACAGGCCACAGGATGCCATACCACGCAGCCCATAATCTTTTTCTAATATGAAACCCTCATGTTTAAAAGCCATGCAGTATCTTTAAACTGAGACATGACTGTATTAAAAGATGTGGAGCAACTCAAGCAGGTGTTGTAGGCTTTTCTGGGATACTTCATGAGCTACTGTTGACTGGACAGTGCAGTGGCAGTTTGTGATACCATTTTCAATTTATGCAGTCACGTTTCTGGTGCAAATACTCATAACTGCACATTGGGAATAACTTGTTTCTCATTCATCGCGACCTGTGCTTCACAAACATTAGAATTTCATCGTCAACTCACTTTTCTGCACTGCCAGCTGGAATTCATTTTCTTTAGACTGGAGGCAGATGGTTGCTCTTAGATACCTGAAGCCCTTATGTGAACACCCCGCTGGTTTCCACAGGGCTTCTGCCCAGAGCCAGAGTGCAGGTTTTGATCTGCTGCGAGCAATAGGAAAGGGCAGAATTATTTACAAATTGTTCCCCTCCAGTTTGCTAACCTCTGAACTTCGGGGCTGGAGATGGGAGGTGTGGTGGGGGACCAGCAGCCATCTGCAGCAGCTACTTTTTAGTAGGTCTTGTAGCAACAGGACAAAGGGTAATGGTTTTAAACTAAAAGAGGATAGATCCAGACTGGATATAAGGCAGAAATGTTTTATGATGAGGGTGGTGAAACACTGGAACAGATTGCCCAGAGAGGTGGTAGTGGCCCCATCCCTGGAAACATTCAAGGTCAGGTTGGACAGGGCTCCTAATCTAGCTAGAGCTGTCTGCTCATTTCAGGGAGGTTGGACTAGATGACCTTTAAGGGTCCCTTCTAAGCCAAACCTTTTTGTGTTTCTATGATTCTTTGATTCTATGGTTCCAATAAATGTATACTAATTGTACTTGTTATTTAATACTACTAGAATGGAGACAGTTTTCAGTTAAATCACTGTACTACAGAAGGATTCCAGATAATATAGGGAACTAGAAGTGCTGACAAAGTTATATATGACAAATCCACCTAGTAGTTTCACCAGACACTTCAGTTTTACAGCCTGATGCTAACCACTCCAGCTCTGTTGGAGTGTTATCGCTCTTGATTATTCCCCTTTACCTTTCTGTGTAAGCCAAGATTCTCTCCATCTTTGAATGTCCAAATTTCAGCCCTGTTTTCTATGATTCTATGACAGTATGATGAGGATAGGAGACTTCAGTCATAAAGAGGGTGCCTGTTGCAAACACATGCAAATGAAAATACCATGAAGCAGACTGCCCAGGGCATTTCATGTTTAGTTCCACATTTTAAAGAATGGGCTTAAGTAACAATGCAGCTGTGGACTCTGTATGCTCCAGAGGTTTAAGTAATGTAAACCTACAACATGACAATCACAGTGATCCTCTAAATATTTCCAGTTTGTAACAATTAATTCACAGACATCAGGTATTTGCTAATGTAAATGTTTTTCATGTAATTAAAGACCACAGTTCAATACTTGAGCTCAGTAGAGCAATTACAATCACAATGGCACACACAAAAATCTGACTGCAAAGAAAAAAAGTCTTCACAATGCTTTATCCTGCATAAGGCAAACCCAGGACAGTGGCATGCACAGGCAAATGAAAAGTAGAGTAAACACCTAGGGTACCCTGAAACAGGCAGTGACAACTGGGGGAAGGAAGGACTATTTCTTGAAGCAGCAACACCATAACGTCAGCATAAAGTGACTCTCAGGTTCCTCATAAAGATGGGAATAAACGCTCCTCTAACCTAACTCTGCAATCTATGGACAGGTCATGCAATGTAAGAACAGGGCAATAACATTAGGGATGTCGTGATGGGCTCCCTAATGACCAGCAACTGGCTCATCTCCATCTCACTGCAGTACGTCACCAACCCACCCACACATATCCTTTCTTTATTTAACCCACAGAGCTGTTCCTTCCTTGTCTGCAAGGGACAAAAACCCAGCAATGAGTGGGTTAGAAGAGTAGAAAAAAAATTATTTAATCAACAATTCCAGTCTGTGTAAAGCAAAATTGTCTCAACACATAAAGCCAACCTGCTTTGAATGGATGTGCAATCTGAGGTTCCCTAGCTCTGACAGTCCTGTGAAACATGTATAAAAAGAGAAAAAGGAGCTGAATACAACCACTTCTAGATCTGCAGCACTGTCCTGTACAGAATCAATAAAACGTACTTACGCACAAAATATATACTGAAATACTCTCCTCTGCTTGCAGCTTTCACAGAACAAGGCTGGAATTTCTACAAACACATTTGTTTCCATGGCACCACTCAAGGGCCTGAAGTCCAAACTTCCACTCATGGCAGGGCCAGCTCTGAAGCTGGATCTGGCTTTGATATTTGACCAAGTTGCCCAGGGCGTTTGAGTATATACAAGGCTCAGGATACCAGCCCTCCCCAGGCAAGTAATGCTTGACAAAGATTCTGAAAGAGGAACTTCAACTGTCCTATAATCCATCCAAAGGTCAAAGGGACCAAGAATATAGAGAGCTCTGGAACAAAATTCAGAGTTTATGCACTTGAGCCAGGGCTAGTGATGAGGCTTTCAATCCAGTCTGGTGCCAGCTAGTGTGCAAGAAGGCAACCTGGCCCATCAAAATCTGAGAAACCTGATTTTTCCAACCAGCTATGGTTTGTGTTAGCTGGTGGCAGACTGGGAGACCTGGAGCTCCCTATCCCTCCTTCACAGTCCTTTCCCTTGAGCCTGAAGTCAGGTTGTAGCTTGAACAGACATCAGACTCAGCTGCTTGGCCTTTTTTCTGCCACCCCAAAACACCACCTGAGAGGAAAGGACCATGCTCCAGCCACTGGCACGGACATGAGGTAGAAAGCTGCTGGTTTTTGCCTTTTACAGCTGAAACCTTTGCTGAAGAGGAGCTGGTCGCACATCAGTGGCTCCCACCCCTTGGTGAGGTGCCTCCTTACCCAGCAAGGAAAGCCACAGGTGGTTGCCTTCACTTCTTTAAGAAGGTTCATTTAGAGCATGTTTCAAAAGAGACACCAAGGTGCTGGGCTTGTCATAGGTGTGATGAAAGGAGAAGCCAGAAAAGAGCTCTGAAAACACAGGAGAAGGAACTGAGAATTAAGAAACCAGAGTAAACACTGAGGTGTGCAGGGTTGTTTCCATCTAAACCAACAGGGACTATGTCATTGGCTTCAGTGAAGCCAGACTTTCACCCAAGCACTGGTGGTGCCAGGGGAAGGGATAGCAGAAAGATTTCACTGTCCAAATAGACAGGGCCATCCAGTTTCTTCAATTTATTTCAAACTAGAGGCTGATGTGCAAATAATTGAAAGTCTGTAATGCATTGGTTGTTGTGATCTGTGACTCATACTTTTCACAGTTCAATCAAGTTACTTTTAAATCCGTTGACAGACTTCTCGCTGATTGCTGGAGCATGCCAGGGCTTCCCACTTGTGTCAAGGGAACATTTAACAGGCATGACCTGCCCTTGTCCTCAAGGTCTCTTAATGCCCCTTTCTCTGCAAACCTAACCCAACTGCACTGAGCTTGTAAGTCTTCAGAAAGGAAAACAACATTTATGGTAGCAACAAGATATTAAAAGAGGAATTACAGACAAAGAAGGCACTGCCTCTGTATAACTCCACTGTCTGCAATGGTTGGAAGCTTTCTGAGGGGTCTATTTCAAGCTCAGCAACAGCTGCATTACAGCGACTGAACACAATGACCAAAAGGAAAGCAGTTTTCCTTTTGCTAACAAAGTAGAGATTTCATAACTGTGGCTTTTGCAAGTAACAATCCTCTGACCTTCAAAAATGTACTTCTAAAATTGCCACAGATCCTTTTCCAAGGTACACAGCTAAGTGGGCAAATTTTCAAAGCAGGGAGTGTTTCTGTGGACTGTAATGGAGTGCAGTGAGAACTGTTGACAATTATCACACCACATGGATTTAGCACCATACATACATAACTGAATTCTGAGAAAAATGATCATTATTAAATGTAATTAGTATCTACCTAAACATTAATGCTTAGTAACTGTCATCGTATACTAGGAGTCATAGATTATCCAGCATTTATTAGCCCACAGAAGGCATGACCAGAAGATATCACTGATGTCAACAGTTTAATGTGATGCAAATATATAGTAATAAGAGAATGTTCATATTAATATTGTACAATAAGGAATTTCATATGAATCAGGGTGGGAAAAAATGACTATTCTATAGCACCAACCATGTATTTGGTAACAGGGGTTAATCAGAAACTTCCCAGCTGGCTGGCTGTTTCCTGAATGTCCATTACAGATTTATTTCTCCCTCTTCCTTCCAAGGATGAGGTGCTGGCCTCTCCACTCCAGACTGCTGTGCTGGACAAACCAGTTAAGATATTTGGCAATTTCCAAGTGACTATTAAATTACCCATGCATATTTTTGACCTAGTTATAAAATATAATGGCTGGACAATATCCACGAGAATGCAGAAGTCTGATAATAAATTGCAGATCCTGTGTTACTAGTTCAAAACTCCACCCCTGGCAGTAAGCTAGGGTAATTTTCTGACAGTTTATTTTCACAGCCTTTTCAACCCAAACGAGCAGGAAGGGGCAGGACACACACCCCTGCACTGGAGCTGGACAGGCAGGCTGTCCCATTGGCACCAGCACTGCCTGCTCCACAGAACTAGCAAAAGAAATGGAAAATTCGTCTTTGGACAAGCACTCTTGAAGAAATGCGATAAACCAGCATCAACTGAGAATGTGCATGGAGTCCATAGAAGAATGATTTTTTGGCAATTTTTTTGTTACTTTTGCAAATTGTGTTACTCTATTTGGCATTGTTCAAATACCTTTGGTATCCAAATACTGTTTTTACACCAGCTTTGGGTTTGGTGGGGTTTTTTTTTCATACTCACTTCTTTATCTCTCCACAAGCAAAATGAAAAGAAAGGAGAGGTAAACAAATGGAAAATGAAGTTTTACTGATTTTTTTCCAAAGAAAAACCCAACATTCCCAGCAAGACTTTTTGTTTCCCTCAAAAATTTTTAAGTGAACCTTGTAGGCAGCTGTTCTTACAACTATTGGATTTCCCACAAAGAAGAAAGCAAGAGCTTATTGCTGCATCAAAAGTAAAAGGGCACTAGAGAGTTCTTTCACCTAGTAAATTCACTGCACAGGTCACCAGAGTTTCCTGATGTCCCCATTGCTAAAGCTTAACTTTCTCATGGGCCTGGTGATGCCAAGACCCATGTTATATCATCCTGCCATGAAAGGTAACTCTTGCAAATAAAACTCCTGCTAGCAAACAGCAGTGCAGCTGCTCACTCAGCCATTGCTATTGCTTTCACCAAGAGTGAATATGAAAATTTTCTTTCAGCCTTTCCCTGTCTGCCCTGTTATTTCTTTTCCACTGTTCATGAGCTTCAGACTTCATTTTCTGTGTGACCTGTATTATGCCCCATGTTGCTCTTTACAGCAAGAATGGCCCAGAGTGAGTGGCAGCCTACTTTGTCAAATGGAAGGTGACACAGCACACCCCTTCCCAGTGGGAAGGACCCCTCCCCCACCAGGGAAATCGTCCAGCTGCAGTTGGCAGAGTTTTCTGCAATCAGGGCAGCCAGAGTGCTCTGGGTTTACTGCATCATCATTGCACCAGAGTGTAGACATCAGTGTTGAGGAGTGAGAGGAGTGAGTGCCCCTGTGGCTGAAAGCCCCATCTCAGCAGGGCAATGTCCTCTGCTCCATGCTGGAGGGGGCCCAGTGCCCAAGCTCCCATGGCCACCTCTGCTTATGCTCAGGGACAAAGACATCACGGTGCACCCTCTTGACCAGGGACAGAACTGCCCTCTGATAAGCTTTCATTGCTGCTAAAAGGACTAAAAATTTGACTATGTATCACTTTCTCCAAAGTCTGAGACCAAAATCACATTAATTCTGCCACAGGCATGGCACAGCAGAAAGAAGACAAACATGGGAGTACGGAGAGGATCAGTAAAAATTAATAAAAGATGTCAAAGATAAATATTAATAAAGAAAATTTCTACATAAAGACTGCACCCATTCAGGCTAGCTAATGTGATACCCTGTGTGAACACTCTAGCTCCAGTTTAAGAGTGCCTTTGTCCACTTTAGCCTAAACCTGTTCCAAATCAGCTAATGCAACGCTGAGATAAACCTGGATTAAATCAAGACTGGAATGTACAGAGAAGGACTACTTGGAAATTGTGACCCAAGGCACATGCTTACTTCAGCTGGCTGGAGATCTGATTTATATGATGGTGTTTCAGGATGGAAAGTACATATTAATAGAAAAAGCATATCAACATTTAATTTAACGTACAGGACATTTTGGAAGATCTTTCTTCTTCTTTTTTATATAAAGCATTTAATGAGACTGCAATCCTTGAGAAATACTAGAACCAAGAAAAATACTAAATGGTACTAAAACATTGGCAGTATTTGTTGTCTCTAGATGAAAACAAAGAGCTGCACGCAATCTGAATGGCAGAGGATCAAAAAAGGATCTGATTTTTTAAATCATTTTCATGCTATAAAAGCTCCAGCTGTTTTATCCCTTAATAACTAGCATTTCCAATACAATAGAACATGCCAGAGAAAGATTATATCCTTGAGTGTTATGAGTGGCTTTACAAGACCTGAAAGATCAGATAAATAACTCATAGCCCTGTGGCTGGGGAAACAAGACCGACTTTCTGGACTGGCAACAAGTGGTCCCATGACCGCTTACGCCATTGCCCAGAGAGAACAGATTGCTCAGGGTCCTGGTACACAGTACCCAGCTTTCCAGTCTGAGGTTGGCAGCTTGCACTCAGCTCCGATTCGCAGCAGCCAGGACCTGTGCACAATGAATTTAAGGGACTGATTTCATCTGTAAATGGAGTTGTGCTGTCTGGGTTGCAAAACATACTTCCATTTATGTTAGAAAGTATACCAGAGAGATTAGTTAATTATCCAAAGACTGGCTTTATCATAGAATCTTAGAATCATAGAATACCAGATTGGAAGGGATGACAAGGATCATCTAGTCCAACCTCTCAAGGTAACAGTTTAAATGAGATGAGTCAACACCCTGTCATGCTGACTCTTAAAACTGACCAGTGTAGGGGAATTTACCACTTTCCCTGGGAAATTATTCCAAGGTTTGATTGATCTCATGGTAAAAAAATTTCTTCTGGAGTTCAATCATCTTTTCACAGAGGGTACCTTTCCCCACTGGGATCATGGTGACAAGGAAACAGAAGTAGTTTGCATGTTCTCTTCTAATATTGTAAAAAAATCTCAAGGATGAAGGACAGAAGCAAAAAAACCCAAACCCCTCCTTGGCTTCCTTCAGATGAGGACAAGGAAAGTCAATTGAGATTATGTTGAACCTCGTTTCAGGGCAGCAAAACATGCAGGTCATATCATTAATCCTGCATGGTTATTCCTATGACTCAAACGTGCTTGGTATTCATTCCACTTGTGAAGAATAACAATAATTTTAAGTATCTTCAGTCCAAGACACACAAATCACAGCTATTAGATATTTCATTTCAAGTTAACATTGTCCCAGAGCTAATACCAAAACTAATCTTTTATACGTATATTCATAAAATTGCTTAGCAATAGATTTCAGCATTCTAACTTCCAGTTCTCAGAGTACCTCTAAGAGAAGAGAGATTCATGTGAGAAAATAACCTGTAATTATGTTGGCCAGATAAAACTGTGAAGAAATCTGTAAAAGGATGGTAGAGTTTATGTCTAGGACCTCATGCCACCATGCCAAGGCAGCGGTGAGATTTGAAGAATTTAGGTTTTTCCCATCTTGAGCAATGTCCTGCCTCATCTATGCAACAAACTGCCATCCACCTGAACAATTCTGAAATGAACAAATGTATGTAAGAGCAAAATCTGTCTGGTTAAATGTTCATGGAAAGCAATTTTAAGGGACTCGCTGGCAACTTCAGCCCTAGTTCCCTTCCAACTCTGTATGCATACTTCTAAGAGAGGGTATCTAGTTGTTCTATTTCCAGATCCTGCAGCTATGTCACAATTTGTGGTTTGCAAAATTAGAAACTAATGAAGTATGTTGGCATTAGGAGGAATCCTTGAGAGAAAAATGGAGTAATAAAAGGCTGCTAATTGCTACCGAAGAGAGAACTGATGGTTAGCACCCCACTCTGGTTGCACGTAGGTAGGCAAAGTGACTCATGAAGTTGGCTATATAAAGGGATGCGTAATCAATGAAAACAGAGTGAAAGAACAAATTGTCTTATATGAGAAAGGCAACTGCTGCTGGAGATCACCCATCTAGGACACAGAAGCAGTAATGAGAACTTTGTTAGACTAGAACAAAGAAGGGTAATGGAAGAAAGCAGTAGAACAGCAGTTCCCAGCCCCAATTTGTTCAAGAACTAACACCACTCTCAACAGATGTAGCAATTACTGGCCATGGGCAGAGAAAAGGGGCAGCCAGTACTTTAAGCAGCATACCCTGACCGTTCTTGTGTATCCACACCAGCATGCGAAGAGGATGGAGGCAGAAAGCCTATTGCAGATGGTAGCTAGAGGTGCATCTGCTCTTAGCCCATGGATAAAGCAAATCAACAGTGCAGATTCAGAAGTGAAGGGGAACAGGTAGTATTTTGAGGCAGAAACACTGTCATGGTGTTTAGATGTTAGCCTGTGAACATCCATGTGGTCAGCTGTCACTGCTAAGGGGTTACTAAGGGGGCTTCTTCCCAGACCCTAGTAAAGCAGCTGCAGGCTCCAGTGCTGTTTTCCACACCGCTGCTTCAAGGGTCCTCACTGCTGTGCATTCCCCTGCTTGCATGCACAGCAGCAGAGGAGCCCACCGCTCCTTCTGTGCACACCCAGAGCTGGGGGAAAACAGTACTGGTCTCCCTGGTAAAGGGATCACACACGGAGCTGGGACAGCACGTGCATACAGATTCAGGAGCACAACAGCAGCTGCACCCCACTGTGAGATACATCATGCTGAGACTTTTCCCTTATTTCTATAGGTATTGTCCATTTACATGTTAAATGAAAGCCAGACCATGATTGTTGAATCACAGTTAATAATATAGACAGGGAATACTCTGACACTCTTCAGCCCTCTCTTAAGTTGTTTACCCAATTCTCTCAGACTCTGCTAAATCTTAGGGTGTTCCCACAGTACTTTTTTTTATATTTGTACTGTATACTCAAGCAAGGCTTTGGGGTTAATCATGATGCTAGTCATTAGGACTGAACAGGAATGGGATGGATTTGTCTTTGTTCTTAGATGGGATAAGCCTGCCCATTAGGAGGAAGTTTTGTGGTTCATGCTCTCGGGTTTGAAAAATGAAACTTCATGCACTATGTTTCTGCTCTATCCCTGCTTAGACTCCCATAAACACTCTCAATAAACATTTGCAAAAAAGAGGAAACACAGCCAAATCCTAAGTTGTAGTAAGCGACAATCCTATTGCAGGGCATTTATGTTTTCTGCATGTTCCACTGGGAGAGAGGTCCCAATATGATTTAAGCACAAATGGTTTTTATATAGGTCAGGAAAGAGAAATGTAATTTGCCCTAGTTTTGTTTGGTTGAAATTCTCTGTTCTAGCACTTAATTAAAGACTTTGGTGAAATGCTTTGAAAGCAGCAATGTTTCTAACCCCAAATGCATTTGCAAATTGAGTACTTCCTATTCATTGTCTATTTTGGAGAGGAGACTGAACTTACATACATGCTCTGCTAATAAAACCAAGAAACTATTTTTATGGCCATGGAAAAAAGGTATTTCTTCCTCAGTACCCATCACTGTCAGTTATAGCTGTAGGAAATAAAAAAGTGATGTAAGAAATATGGAAAGCAAGGGAGAGGAGGGAAGGGAAGCCATACAGGACAGTGAAACATTACCCCAGCTGGAATAGTCAGCTTCACTGGTTGGCTTTGACCCATACTTTTTTATATATTCACCCTTGAAACCTAAGCACTCCGAGGAAAGTCCACATAAGGACATAAGCACTCAGAATGGAAATTAAGCAGAACAAGGTCCAGAATACAATCCTCAAATCTTTATGTAATCCAATGAGTGTCTAGTTTTTTACCAGTGAATTTCTCTAGGTTTTTAAGCTTTCATGTCTCTTACAGCCCAGCACCTGCCTTGGATCTGAGACACTGCGTGCATCCCAGAGAGTACTAACACTCAGAGCTCCCCTAAGGTGCCACTACAGACCCACAGCATTGCTTTCAAAGACCTGCCTAGCAGAAGAGGCCTGCTGACCACTTCTCCAGCCAGTCAGCTGCAAACATGCCTCTCTGCAGTGTGAAGAGTTCGAGCTTGCTGCTCTAATGGCCAAAGGTGAGATTTGTTTCTCCTAGTGTTTGTTGGTTTTTTTTGCAGCAAGAAGTGATAGAAACTGAGAGAAATAGGGACTTGCAGCAGATACTGCAGCTTACATGAGCTGTCCCTGTTGATCGCAGAGGGAGCCCAAGAAAACACATCTCTCTGCTCCACAGCAGCAGTAGATTGTGAACACAGTGTGGGGACAGGCCTGAGCTTGGGCCCAGGAGCTGTTCATGCAGAGAGGACATTGCAAAGCCTCCTCTCCTGCTAGTGCCTTACCCCTTCCACTTCCAGTTGCTCAGCTGAAGGAGCAGCACCCATGACCTGCGCCCCTGGCAGGAGTTCACTGACCAGTCAGGTGCAGGATGAGACCAGTTGGATCCGTTACCTTTTCTTCCATGGGCAAATGATGACAAAGGTCTTTCTTCTCTACCTACATGTACTTTTCCCATAAAATCTGCAGCAGCTTAGGCACCTTCTATGTTGCAGTTCTGCTTGGCGGGCATTTCAAATGGAAAAGAAGCTTCTGAAGAGGGGATGGGAGATGGTCAGGGCATTCACATGAATCTGATTCCCTCAGAATGTTTTACAGTCCTGGAGCATCTGCTCAGTCAAAGACCGCAATTTCCATTAAGTAAGCTAAAAGCATGGACAGCCTCTCAGATGGCCATCCTGCTTCTCCCAAAAACTGTTGCACTCAGATGCAGGTGGAGTCAAGAACGGCCACATCTAATTTGAAAGATTCAGGAAAAGGAATAATAATTAAATACGAAATGCTCCTTTTTGACCAAAATTCCTCCATCTTACAGGTCTCTAACTTTTCAAGGCAAAACCAAACTACCTATGTATCTGTGAAATAAGTCAGAATTTAATACTGGCTGCTATAAAACACACTCAGTCTGCAATGTGTTACCTCTTGAAGACAGCTTAAAGAATTCAGGAGACTTTTAAGTGCTGAAAGCATCACTCTTCTTACAGGCATTTGTACTCCAGACACTTTCCACTTGTAGCTCCTGATTGCCAGTCCCAAGTCTTCATGCTCTTGAACAGACTAATGGGACTGTCCTGTCCACAAGCAAGGCCAGACTTCACATGCTGCCTTTTCAGCTCTTTTGTCACTGGACCTACAGCTCAATAAATGTTTGCTGATAAATCCTTTCATTTTCTGGAGGACGCCCCTTGCAAGCCTTTGCTGCACCATGGTATCACCTAAGCAAACACACATTGCTGGAGGAGGCCCTGGTGGGAAGAACTGCTTGGCTGCCACCAAGGTCAGAAAATCCTGAAGAATATACCAAATATGTTAAAAAATCTTAAGAGCTATTAGCACATCTTTACTAGGAAAAGAAAATATGTAAAAGCTTGTCAAGGCTGTAACCATGACAGGCAAAGCATGTAATAACATCTTGGCTGAATTTCTGCTAGGTGACTGGAATAAGTCCCCATCCTGACACTGATCCTGATCTAGAGTGTGCTGATGGGAGTGATGGCAATGATCAGGTGAAGCTGTGGTAAACAGAGGTGAGAAGGTGTCGCTGCTAAGTGAGAATGGCAGTGATTTTGGTTCTGATGCAACATAACAGCCTTCCCTGAAATAATAGTTGGTGAAATAGGAGATATGTAAGCAAGAGATAACAATGTGGATATTGAAATCTCAGGCAAAGGTTACAATATGGACATCAGCTAACAAGTAAACCGTTAAGCCAACACTGATGTATTTGATGGGTGCATTGTCTATGTTTATGGGCAGCCGAGTACAAACACTGCTCACTTAATGTTTTTCCACAGACTTACAGCATCTGACAAAATAAATGGCCACCCAGGACTTCTCATCTGGCATTTCTGCTTTCTGTTGGAACATAATGATACTGGCTAAACATCTGTCTTGTAAACATTTGCCTGCAGTGTTCTTGCATTGTATATTTACACAGCACATGTAAATTTTATGCTTTATTTTTGACAGAGAAAACTTGCAATGCCTTTTTATGTTTAGTGCATTCATTCCAAAGTTGTTATTTCACCTACTGCCAATATGCTTGGGTTTTGCTAAAGAACATTAGAACATAGTAAAATAAAAAATATTTGCAACATAACCCTCACACCACCATTACTTGTACTACAAGTTTCAGTGGCCCAGAAAGTGGTATATTACCAGGTTTTGGATCAATGAGATTTCTTTGCATCATTAGAGTGACCTGGCAAGGCCAAGAAAGAAGAGCTTGAAATGCCAGAGGGATTCCCATACACCAGCCTACAAGCCTACCAGCCTACCAGCCTGGGAACAAAGAATGCAATGTAAAGACACAAAAGTTGAATTTGCAAAGATGGACGGTGCTGGCAGGAGGTGAAATATATGAGCAGAACAGTCCAGAGGCTTTCTCTTAAATGCAACATGTAATACCTTAGAAGAAAAGTGACTAGACTACCAGTCTGCAAAATAGTATCTTCGTTTTAAACTGGGTGAAAGCTTTAGGGGGACTGGTGATATTATTGAAGAAAAAAAGCAAGCAACAGAAGACAATAAAAACATAAAATACAGGGCTTGCAATGGCCCCCTGTTCTTCACTAAAGGAATGTAAGAACTAAAGCTTATTACAAATATTTACAAAAACAACCAGTCAGAGATTGTAGCAGAGGTATTAAAAAACTCATTGTTTTAAAAACAGATCACACATGGATCTCATCAAGCTGACACCCCTAGGAAGAAGAGGTCATCCACGCAGTTAGGGAAGAGTTTGAGGGCACTGAGGAGTCAAGAAGATGATAACAAAAACAGGCTAAGGCTTAAGGAACCCAACCATCTTACTCATCTTGACTCAAGAATTATTCCTTTGTTTTAAAAGCAGAAACTGAAGGTCTGTCTTTCTTTTATCGGGCAACTAGGGTCATATTAGGATCAATAAAATAAGGAAAAGAGCTTTAATGTGAAATCAGTTATTCCTTTTTTAAAAGAAATCACTATCAACTGAAACTATTCTTAAACTAAGGATTGCGTTTTCCAGAAGGGACCTCACAAACATCTTCCCACTCCACAAGAATCCACAGATCCTATTTGTGAATTCTGGCATCTTATCTGCAAAGGAGATAAAATTTTAGGAAAATTTAGCTGCTTTTCTGGACAGAACAGTCAGAGGAGCAAAGTCCAGAAGTACTATTTCAATCTGATTTAGAAAACAAAACTGCATAATCCCAGGCAGATTTAGATTGGGATTGCCAGAGTTTGTAGAGGCCTGGTGTAGAAAGAGTCAACACAAATAGCAGTTCTCCCAGCTTCCACTGGTAAAGGTAGAACTTTAGCTAATTATTAGCCAATAATCTTTTTAGATTAGAGATTTTCAGGATTTACAGAATTTGAACCCCTCCACTGCTCTCCAATAGCTTTGCCACTGCTTAACTTTCTATATTGTAAAGCAGAAGTACATTCTGTATCTCTCTGCAAAGTTTTGAAGAGTCTTTTAAGGACTGGCAAAGCTAAAAACAACAGTAATAAAACAACAATTAGAAAAGGCCAGAGATTCTTTATGCTGCCTTTAAAGCAAAACTAGTTTGAGGAAACTGTTAAAAATTGTTGTGTGCATCAAAAATACAGGTTCAGTCAGGCAAGGAGTCACAGCGGTGGACCTTGCCACAGAGCAGATGTATAAATTCATGTCCCAGACCAGACTGCTCTCCTCTTGGAGATAATCTTAGCAAACACAAGTAAGTTTGCTACAAAAAGATGAGGCCTTCATTTTGCATGGTCATGGGGCTACTGACAGAGGAACAAGGTCTGACCGAGCTCCTCAGATCCTCTGTTCAGGCAGGAGCAGTTAGCTGCAGTATTTAAATGTATATTATCTCATTAATAGCCTTAGTCTTGGGTCCAGGGGGACAGTAGAAAACAGGGTCAAAACAGCAAAGCCTGCACGTATTCCTCAGCTCAGGCACATCTCCTGATTATGGCAGAGAACAAAGACAAAAACCTTCACTAATACAAAACCTCATGAGAACAAAGCAAGTGTGTGAAGAGGGAATATACAAAACAAGTTCACAAGGAACAGCTAGTCCCAAATATTTCTCTGTACTTGTAGTATCTGCTGGGTCTGACAGGTGCTTTTGGAAAAACAGCAAGTCAGAGCAATAACTAATGGCTCCCTAAATCCCCGCTGTCAGGCACTGGCATGTTAGTCATGTCCACACTTCTCCTTTCTGATGGCTGAAGGAGAACCACGTCTTCCCAAGACATCAAACCTTGCTCATCTCCTAAGTAAACACTAAACTCCCACACTTTTTCAAGGCCTGAGATGCTTGGATAAGGACACAAGCACTGCTCCCCCTGTCAGACACCTTGCTCCTGCTGCCTCCCACCATTACCCTGGGCTCTTCATCAGCAGGACGATTTGACCAAATTGTATTTCTGCCTGCTCCTGCATCCCTCTCTTGATGCAGTGACCATAGCCTGTCCTGCGGTCCTGATGTTCAGCTGGTTTTTTTTTCCCTTTTTGAAGACTTAGTTCCCTGATCTGCTACATTTCTTGGATCCCATGCAAATCCCTTGCTTTCCCTTTGGATTTAGAAAGTGCTATTGCCCGCTATCACCCTCAGATCCTGGGAGGATGAAACGATAAAGGCTGTAAGTTGCTCCACACGGGAAAAAAGGGGCCATAGAAAGATGTTATCTAAATGTAACATAGATTCCTGTCTGCCACTTTGGTTTCCCAGAGTAATGGATTTAAAGTATTTCTGCCTGCTTTAAAATACCACAATAAAGTTAATATATGCTTACCAGAAGGATGGACTAAACTTTTATTAAAATAATAGCACTACCTTGAAATACTGATTCTGAGGCAACCATTTGCCATTGGTAGAAAAAAAATTGAACTAGTGGCTTCAAAGGCCTGAAAAGCATTCACTAATCTTCAGTTAGCAGCTGGACTGGAGAAGATAAGACTGAGCTTTTATTTTGATGTATTTGCTTTCTTGAATCAATGCTGATATGGTCTCTACAGATATACAGATCAGGGGAGGTTGGTCGTACTGTGCAGAAAGCAATTTTTCAAAACAAAACTATGAAGTAAGCAACTCATTTGGGTCAGGAGAGGGAGGAAAGCAATGGAATAAATGACTGATAAATGAGAAAATTATTATAAGCGGCTTAGCTAGACTTCCAGAACACAAACTGGGGAAGGAAAGATGGCAAAAGAACAAAACTGGTGCATACTGAGCCAGAGATTAAAAAAAAACAGAACACAAAAAAAACAAAAAACAAACAAACAACAAAAAACCCCCCACATGAAATAGTCACTGTGGGTTTTTTTCAAATTATGCTGATCCCTTGCAGATAACTCTTGCAAAATTAAGGGTTGATTTTAGTGCCAAAAATTCCATAGATGTTTTGACACAGGGGCTAGCAGGAACAGGATCTGGCCCACAGATAATATAAGAAAAAATGAAACGGGCCAAAGATTATTTTCTTTTTGTTGGTTGAGATTTAAAAAGGGAACTAGAGATTTACTGTGTTCACCACAACAGAAAACATTTATAAAAGTTCTGGTTTTCAGAAGGCAATTGTCCAGTGTCACCTAAAAAATGCAAGATTTCCTTAAAAATATCTCCAGTTACTACTGAAGAACATTTGAAACAAAAAATAACCAGCCTTTTTTGGAGATTTCATGGAAAAAGAAGCTATATCAAAGTAAGTGACTGGCCTAGAATGTAATTATATGACCAATGTGATACTTCGAGCCTATGAATATAAAAAGGAATATTTAAACTTTGTGGCTTTTGCTGCTTTTCTTTAAAGGTGAAAACCAAAATCACAAATCTGACAACCTCAGACTGTGGTAAACTTCAGTTCTTACATGTATCTGGACCTCAAAATCCTTTATTCTTACTGATCTTTAGTTTTGCTGGGTTGTCATTGTTTTACAGACAAAAATGGGTTTTAAAGTCTTTTACAAAAAACACACCACTTTTGAAGCCTGAGTAAATACACTAAGAGAACACCTGAAGGAAACACAACATGTCAGTTAAATGAAAGATACATGAAAACATAGGTGTTCTATTAACTGTAATGCCTACTTGAAGAGCTGCTAAGTTTATGGTGGTGTTTTACTATTCCAACATCACTAAGAAATGCTCCTCCTGTACATTTTAATTAGTATCCAACTACCTATCTAACCAACTACCTTGCTATCTCTTTTTACTAGCCTGTATAAGAGGTAGGACCTGATATTCCCAGAACCTCTGTCACCTGTGATGGATTCTCTTACTTAACTCTGTTTAACCTTTGTTTTAAATAAACCTGTGAATGACACAAAATATGGCAATACACCTCTACTGCCAACTCAGCCAGAAGTAGTTTTCAAGTGGAATGAAACCTAGGACTCAATTTTAAAATACCTGGCTGGTTTTGGTTCAATGCTTGCCCATTGTGGTTAGCATGGATCACAGAATCACAGAATCTCAGGAGTT
>NW_010191305.1:0-4335 GCF_000695765.1 Mesitornis unicolor
CCCCTCAGCCCCCGGTACCTCCCATCCCATCGGAGCCGGGGGCTGCATTTCAAAGCCGGCCGCCCCGCTGGCATGCCGCCCCGGGACAGCGAGGGATGAGGGGCGTTGTCGGGGGAATCGCTCCCTGGTCTGAGGAGCGGGACTCTCTGCACGCACGCGAACCTCAGCGACAGGTGCAAGGTCCCGTCCCCTTCACCAGCTGCCCTGAGGAACCATCATCTGCCCGACGGTGGCCTGTGCAAGTGCTCGCTGTTAAGACGAGCCTGAGGGGACAAGGTAGGACGAGCTGCTCCACACACTGCTTGATCCACACGGAAACCTCCTCTGAGTTTCCAAAGCCTTGCTGCATCCCATGATCCAAGGTTTGGGAATTGGATCCATGCAGACATACAAACACCTAATAAACTGCTCTCTGAATCATCCCTGGGCTCACCCAGCTGCCTCAGCTTTGGGAAGAAGTGGCTTGGAGGTCACAGGCTCTTTGTATCACAGCTGAAATGACAGAAGGTGTCCTGGGGCTGTAATTCAGGATTAGAGATAAAGATTGGGGCTGAAAAACTCAACCCTGAATGCTGAGCACTGCTGGCTACACTGCAGCTCTTCCATGTTAGGTATGGAAGACAACCTAGTGAAGATCTTGCAGGAGTGAAGCATGTGTCCTCCCCACCCCAGGGGACATTTTGAAATCAGAGCTTATGCCAATGTTTCAACTAACACCAAAGAGGTGCTGAGGGTACTGCATCAAGCAAAATATTTATTCAATGAACTACTCAGCTGTGGATATTCTTGATGGACTTCATTTCAAAGCATTTAATACAGTCCTAAGTTCAGGTATGTTGAAGCCAACATTGCTAAACTGGAAAGAAGCTACTTGCTGAAAGTAGCTTTCATATTGCAACCCAGTTCAGGCTTCCTAATTCTGAAACAGGCGTCCCCCCCTGCTGCTGTACTGTAAGAAACATCTAGGTAAAATGCTGAATGCTTTCATCTGAGCAATGTTGTATCGAGTAGCAAAACAGCTTCCTAAACCCAGTCCCAAAGTTTTGTAGAAGCTTGAAAGCACAGCACTGGAGTCAGTAAAAGCTGAGAGTTAGTGTCTAATGGTAGGACTTTTTGTTTTAAGGATAACGGTCTTATGTAAACTTTACTTACCCTAGCATGGGAAAGATTTCAGATTTTTTTGCTAGCAGTTAATACTGTGAGAAAATGGAATTAATGTTGGAAAACAGAAGAGTAGCTTCACTCAGACATACATATACTACAGCACATACAGAAAACTGAGCTGGTATCAAAACTGAGTATCAAATCTTCCACTTAAATTTGAGAAGAAACTTCTTCTCAGTGAGGGTGACAGAGCACTGGAACAGGCTGCCCAGAGAGGTTGTGGAGTCTCCTTCTCTGGAGACATTCAAAACCCGCCTGGACACCTTCCTGTGCAACCTCATCTAGGTGTTCCTGCTCCGGCAGGGGGATTGGACTGGATGATCTTTTGAGATCCCTTCCAATCCCTAACGTTCTGTGATTCTGTGTGATTCTGTGAAAACTGAGTAATCTATGATTATCTTATTATTCGTATAACTAGGATTTTGGAAGAGAACTAAGTGATATTGAGAAGAAAAAAGGTCATACTGAGCATGGCAACTAACACAGGAAGACTGCAGTCAGAAGAATCTGAATTGGCTGTAACTCACACTTCTTGCAAATTTGTTTCCTGTGGCACGTGCCAGCCTGAATGGAGGTCCGAGGTTCAGCATCTCAGGTGATGAGACCATGCTGTAGGACCATCAGCAGATGATGTACAACTGAGAACTCTGTAGGACCATGCCTATTGGCAGAACAGAAGTATGCATGTTTTAGGACAAGAAGTTTTAAGACAGAAGTTCCATCTGTGTAACAATGCACTTTCCAGAGTTTGAAAATTATTTGAGGCAGAGGATAAAGAATGCAAACCTCAGCTCTCTGTATAAAGACAGATCTCTGTGAAATCAGAACCATTGAGTTTCTGAACTGTGGTGTTGTGAGGATGCTGCCTCATGTAGCAGCTCCTTCCCCTGAACACTGACCCTTCCAGCTAGAAGGCAGGCTCTTTTTTAATTCTTGTTTAGTTAGCTTGAAATCAGTCTTCTAAATCCCATTGTTCACCTTATTATTTGTTACTATTTCCTACTCAGATCACGCTCATTTTGTATTTGGTATGAGATAAACAACCTAGGATGGACACACGGCCTGTTTCCAAGTCTCTGCTTACAGTATCACTGTGTGCTCAAGTCCTTAACTCTAAATGCCTAAGTCATGTCTGGAGAAGAATCAAAGCCTAAGACTTGTCCTTACTGGCCAAAAATAACAGCGCCTCTCTTCCTTCCTCTCGCACTGTCTCTTTTCTGTATCATGCCTTAAACTCGAAAGGAGTAGTTTAGTATCATTCCAGCCAACTTCGTTTCTTCTTGCACAGGCACAGGAATACGAGTCTAAACTTCAGGCTAAGTAAAATGTAGAACACAGTCTCTCTTTCTAGGTGAGCAGCTATTAAGGTACCTCACAAAACACAATTATCACTAAAACTACTGCCTCTTCTGGGTGTGTTTTCAAAGAAGAGAGTAAACCCGATCAGACTACAGGCAGTCCGGTCTCAGGCAGCAGAATAAAGGGAAGAATATAAGCTATGACGTAGTCAGTCATAACTTAAGCTGCAAGTCTTGCAGACATACTTTTATTACTACTCCAATTGGCATCAAATTCCCAGACAAATGAATTTTGAGAGATGCTTCCCATTTATGTTTTCCCTAGTAGCTGGCTTTGGTACCTCCTCACTTCCAATGGACACAGTAGCCCTGCTATCAGCTCCCCTGAGTCACTGAACGTAGCGGGTGGGCTCCCACTCACTAAACCCTGGTGCACCCAGTTTGGGAAATCTGAGCATCCCCGACTTGGCTGTGTTGACGCAGACTGACACCACCTCGGCAGAATTCACAAGGAAACTCTCTGCCATCTGATGTCCTGGTCTGCAGGAATGTGGTCTGCTGCCTCCTGCACTCAGCTCTCCCAAAACTGGAGAAGAAAGAGCAACCTTTCAGGGCAGACTTGCTCTTGTGAATGATAACAGGAACTTGCTCTGGACCATAATTGTATTTCTGAGTGACAGACACAAAACTAGAGGGAGTCCCTTGTTTTCCTTACAAATACACCTTGCAATGCCCACCCCTATTTCAACATTGCCTCAACAGCAAAATGCAAGTACTACATTTTATCATTGAAAATAAAATATTCTACATTATTCCTGAACTGGGGATGCTCAGTTCCAGGACTATGTTTTTAGATGTTACACAATGAACTTACACAGTAATATTCAGCACAGAGTACTAGAGAGCAGATTTTCCAACTTAACTCTAAAATGATTCATATCAGGTTGTATCAGGACCCATATTACAGTTGCCACTGGGATAAGCACTCTCCAAAGGCAAGGCAAAATGAGGGCTTCTGTCCCAGAGAGCTTAAATTCAGTATTTCAAGATTCACTTGAGAGCTGCAGCAGTCACGTAATACTTCTACAATAACTTCACATTTGGAAAAACGAGCTTAAATATTAGTTTCAATGCTGAGTGAAAACCAGAGCTTTCACCCTTCAAGAGAAGAGAGGAAAGCACAGTGCCTTTTCAATGAGGCTACATAGCGACGGGCTGCTGGGGCAGCAAACACAGGTGGTGCTGAAGCAAGAGGAGATCTTCAGAAAAGATTGTGCACAGTTCACGTTATTAAAGCAGATACATTATCAGATGTTTGTTGCAAAAATAGAAAAAGACAAAGACACCCTGCATCCTAAAGGTGCTTTCATTTAAGGAAGCACCAGAGCATGTAGTTAGGCGCATTAATATTCATGTCAGTTCTCATGCACCCACCATGACCTCACTGCTTTCTTGACTCAGCAGAAAAAGGGGTTTATGAAAAAAACATGAAAACACATCTCAACTTTTTTTTGAAAGCTACTATCACTTAAACCTGTGCAAACATTTTTAGAATTAATAATCTCTCCTAAGCTTCTCCACCAAAGTACTGAAAATGCACATTCCAACTTTTGTAAAGAGGGAAAGAAGCTCCAAAGCAACCAGACAATTACTTTGACCTTATTTATAGTACAAAGAGCTCCAAATACTTACTTCTGGAGACATACTCAGAATTAAGTCAATTCAAACATGAGGACAGGAAGTATTTTTTATTCCATCAGTATTAGTGAAAACTTCAACTTTTCTTCAGTTCTTTCCTACAAAACAGGCAAACATGATCAAAATCTGACGAAACTACCTGAAAGTAGTTAAAAACATGAAATTTAATTCACTC
>NW_010191305.1:4347-23560 GCF_000695765.1 Mesitornis unicolor
TTTCCCTGTGCATCAACCATAATTTAAAACATTACCAATAAGAAAGTTGATCCACCCAGACTTCTGCAGGCTCTGAGCACATATAGAGCATCATGAAACAACGCAAATGCAAAATACTCTGAAAGACTTGCCATCTACTGAGATTTCTAGAGACACTATTTAGACTTCTAATTTGACAGAAGAAACATGTTCTTTCCAAGAATTCAGTTCTACAAGGCAGATATTACAAAATATTTTCAATCTGAGTAGGAAAGGATTATTTTTATGTGAACAAATCTGGGACCCCAAAGAGCTGAGCACATGGTAACACAACTCAGTAAATGTGACAGTAGAAAAATTACGGTGGTCATATTCTACTCTGTGACAGGGAAATCTGGTAATTGATACAAATAATGCACATGACAGAAGAAATGACTGGAGGCAAAGTAGAAAGTCTGGGATTTTAGGCAATCTCTAATTATTAATTAAGGAAACATTCTCTGTGGCCTGATATGCAGGTTTTTTTGTTTTGTTTTAAGCCATTGTGTCCCTGATCTCTCCACAAGCGGCTCCCCATCTCCCAGGCAGCCAGGACACTGCTAGGCCGAGGTGACAGATGTAGTTACCAAGGGCAGTGTGCGAGTACCTTGTGTTGAATGCACGTAGCACAGGCCTGGCTTCAGCTTATGAGGGAGCAGCACATACCGCTACGCTCTCCTGCACGCTTCAGTCATGCTCCACAGCAAAAGTTACTGTAAAGTACTCGGACTCCCTTCTTGAGGAGAAGCACTGATACCACCAGTGCATTCACAGCTACCTACTTTTTGTTTCATGTTACTTTTTCGAAGATAATTTTTTTAGGGATGGAGAGTCCAGTGCATAATCTGTCCTTGTAAGTTGCTAATTATCTACTTAATTACTTACTTGTACTATAAAAAGAAATACTTTAAATTTAAGGAGTAGATAACAACAGTAAATAGTAAGTAATATTTGCTTTTGTTCTGGATCTTAAAGTAAGACAAACACGTACATTTTTAGTTCTGTTATTAAAAACAACACTTATCTAACGCTTACCTCTAAGGTTTCCAACCATAGCCTTTAGATCAGACTGGAGATAACACTCCGCCAAAATTTTAAAAATTTCAGAAGGGGGACAGGGAAGGGAGAAAAAAAGAAAAGGTGCGTTCAAGTGCATCACTAAAACCTGTGTTTATGCAGGTATTAGTACCTGTAGCTTTTTCTGAAAGTTTTTATATGAATAAACAAATTCCTAGTGTTGCAGAAACTCCAAGAACCCATTCTGTACTTCAGCAAGGATGAAGTGTTTTTTTAAAAACATATGCATTCTTATTTAATATGCTATGTTAATTTGCTTTACAGTACTTAATACACTATGCTCAAATTCTAAGCTAAACAAATTATACTTCCAGAGCAATCAAAAGTACCCCTATGAAGAAGGCTGTATTTCCAGGAGGAGTTAAATACCACCAAGTTAGAAGTGTATTTTGTTCTTTGTGTATATACATATTAACTCTCGAGACAGTATACTGGGAGAGATTTACACAAATAAACCCCAGAAACTCATGAACTTAAACCAATCCTTTTAATATAACAAACATATCCAACTTTCAAATATAAACTTGAACCAACTAACAAAAAGAAACTCAAAGCAACTTTCTGAATGCCAAAAAGGGCTTATGCAAAACAGTGCGCATTTATTCGAGGTATCGTATCCATGAAAACAAAACAAAACAAACCAATCTATCTACATTTAAAAAGATTTTTTACTCAGCAATGCAAAAGAAGTTAGGTGGCACATACAGAGTAAACAGATGTCAACAGTGTAAAAATACAGAATGTTAATACCAACCAAAACTTTGGATATGAAAACTGAAATAACCCATTATATTAAAGAAAAATAAACCAGAGGCATGCACAGTATTATTTGTTAAAACACACTCATCCATGTGCCTAAGTGAAAGTCACAAGCTAGTGAAACGGATTTAGAAAGGCAGTTTTCTTTCCTTCTTGATCTTCCTTAGACTGATTGTCATTCAATTTTCCACTGAAGTGGAATGGCTGATGAAAAGCCTTCAGCCTTCTTCAACCCTTTGAGTAACTGAATTTTTGAAGACAGATGTTGCAAAGGAGGCTGACATAATTGAGTTTGTGATATAGCATGGTATACAACCTTGCTCAAACGCTACAAGCAAATGGTGCATGATCTGGAACCATTCTGGAAGACAAAACCTTGGAGAACAGTCAAATTACTTCCCATGGAATTGAAAGTTTGTTGAGTTTCTCCTCACAAGAGCAGTGACAAACTCCATGGTAAATTGGGTAAGCCACTTAACATTTTATTTGCAACACAGAATATTTTGGCAACCAAAATGTGTTAGAGGAATCTGAACAGTGACCTGCAGTGCATGTGCTTTTCAGAAAAATCAAGTTTCGTTTCAGGTATGCATCGGAAGCCTGAGCAGCACAAAGCTTTTAACATTGAGGCAACTGTACCGATGTAATCTGTCTTAGATGCACCTACAGGTCTTTCTTGTCTTCTGCTTCATTTAAATTGCCCTGAAAAGAGACAAATTAATTTTTTTTTTTAATGTTTGGCAAGATCATTGACTCCAGATGCCACATAGTGCCCCCTTGCAGTCACATCTGATTTGCTCACTCTTCAAAGTTGCAGTCCCATCAATACTACCCCACACAGCACGTGCACTTCTGGTAACAGTCATGCAGCCAACTGCTGCTCCCTGCTCACATTACAGTCAAACTATGCAGCAAACTCCACCAAAAATGTTTTCTGTCATCAATTGATTTATATTTAGGAGCAGCATCTGCTGTGTGCTCAGGTCTTCTGTTCTCTCCATTCAGAGGTAAACACAGAAAACCGTAAGGATGTGTGTTCTCGACCACAAGACTGTTTGAAATGCAGCAGGACTACTACGGTTCGTTACACAGGGAAGCACAACTAAGACAGGACATGCGTGGTGGTCTTAATTCAAACATGGAGATCAGCTGAGCAATCTCTGTAAGAGTACAGGGCGAGGCTGGGAATCAGTAAGCAGCTTCACAGAGTACAGGAAAAAGATTATAATCAGCTCAAATTTGCCTTTTTAAAATTTTATTGATAGTACTAAAGCAGCTCTTCTTGAAAAGCAGATCACCATAATTTTAACATCAAACATTTATTTTCTCCCAAGACCATTACTTGTAAACAAGATAACTTCAATTTTTATTGAATTTTGATTGAATTCTGAGGCAGATGTTAGGCATGTCCTGCCAGACAACTTCAAGAACAAGCAGGGCTCCCAGTTCTACCAGAAATAATTACTGTATATATTGTGGGCATTACAGCCATGCATATATGCAAACTCAATAGAACTGCTAACTCAGCTTTTCCTTGCTATATTTCATTTTTTTATTATTTTGTACTTGAGTTTGAATTTTTATAGTAGTCTGTTTTTAGCCTAGGCTGGGTTTTTTTTTGTTTTGGTGTGGGGTTTTTTTGTTCTTGTATATCAACAGGATTGCAACATTTATAATCCAGTATTGCAAAAGCATGTTTAAAGAGCACACAAAATAAAATTACTCTTATAAATGATGTATATACCACACACACACGCACACACACTACTTCTACCATTTTCTTACAAGATTTCAGTTTGATCAGCACATGCAAAACTATCTGAATCTTATTCCCCAAGTGAAAGCAAAATTGAGTCTATTGATGACCTGAACGTTCTCACCTGAAGTGCAAAAAAAAATAAATAAATGCTAATAGCTTTGCTGTCCAGTCCTTGAAAAACAAAATTCTACTTTTTCAATGAAGTTTAAGGAGTGTTGCCCATTGTAACTTTATGTTACACTAAAGATTTTGGTAAGTTCTCTTGCTTAATAAATACCGAACAAGCAGAATTTTGCTGGTACAGCTTCAGAATGTCGTGCTCACATAACGATCCAGAACCACCTACCTGAAGCCGTTCATATTCTTTCATCAGATGATCATACTCTCTTCTAAGGCCTTCAGACTGCTTTTTAACTGCAGTCACTTCATTATTTGCCTTGTGGAGAGCTGTAAAATATCAGAATTAGTGTTTTAATTATTACTTGTATTCTTGCAGTTTCTTAAAGCTCTAGTTATGTATTAGGGCTCCACTGCACTAGACGGTCCTTCCTCTAAAAAAATTAAATTTAAAACAGAGCATCACAGATAGACACAGCAAGAGATGTGCAGGACAGGGAGGGGAAGGAGAATGATTTGTGTTCAGGAAGGGCAGCATGAGGAGCAGGAAGGAGCTGTAAGAAAGGTAAGGGCAAGACCAATAAAGTGGTGACAGAGCTGAGGAGTCAGTGATGATTACAGTGCTCTGTCACACTGCAAAAGACAGTTCCTGAAAAACAAAACCGTACAACTCCAAAATGAAAATTGTCAGCCTTCTTAAAACAAAGGGGGAACTCAAACACTGGGCAAGATTTTAGCAAAGCAACTGTGGCCATCTATAAAATGTAAGGAAAAAAAAAGAGATAATACATTACTACAAGAGCACAGACATCACCACCCTGTTACATATTTTACCATGTGTGAGTAAAATATATTTCGCTAAAAGCACCACTTTATGAATGAGAAGGCAGAAATGGTGGTGGTAGAACAGACAACTGTGAACAGGTTTTTAACAGGACAAAAAGGAATTACTATTGCTGTTGAGATTGGGAGTAAACTGAGAGCATGTCTGTGCTGCAGGACAAGACAACCTCGGACTCCATAGGGGCCAATTGACAACGCAGGGCAAATCTGCAGAAAGTTTCATAACGCCATTACTCCTGAGCTGTTACATAAGCATTCAAGCAAGGTAATTTAAACATTTTTTACTCCTCTGCTAGAGGCAGGTATCTTTATATTTCTCTGCTGTAGCAGCACAGCCATACCGTAAAAGTTGATTTAAGAAGCACTGTTAATGACCTATAAGACTGCCTCACACAGACATATTTAAAAATAACAAACCTCAATGGTACAAATAAAAGACAGATACATTTGCAACTTTCCTTGTTCCAAAAATGTGAATCTACCCTTTGACTGCAAGCTGCCTGAGACAGGCTGTTCTTTCCCAGAGACCTTCAACACCCTCAAGCATTGCAGTACCTCTGTTACAAGCCCGTTCTCAAAAAATGAGGAGCTAGATGTGGTTTTGTTAAGCACCTTGCTACAAACACTGGTCTGAACCACGGTTCACTTTGGGAGCTCATTCTTGAAACATCCAGTCACAAGAGATTTGGCTTCTCTCCTACACGCAAAAAAGACTTCTTCCTTCAGCATTTCCACTGTTTTTAACTGATTAATTTGAATGTATACGTTCAAAATAATTTTCACTTTAAAAAACTGCAAGTGGTTTTCCAAAAACAGGACTTTTACCCAGCCTAAAATTTCGGACTACAGAAGTTAATTACACTCATGTCTATTGGTTCCAACATGGTCAAAAATTCATCCTATCTCCTGACATCCTTTCTTTCATTTTCATACTCTTACACAGATATCCTTCATCCTGTAGTGCATACTTTACAGCATCAATACAAAAAAACCATTTTCTAAAGGTTTTGGTATTTGGAATAACCATGATTTTCATAAATCCAACAACTCAAACCCCATTGCATTTATTCTCTCTCTGATCTTTCTACTGTTTAAAATATTCAACACTAAAATCTGGAAATCACTCTAAAATAAACTTGTGACAATTTGATTAGCTTCTGATTTTTAAGCTGTAGAGAAAAAACATTTTGCCTCTTCAAGAATTTGCTAATTAAAAGCTATTTTTTCCTTTGCTTAAACGTTCTTGTACATAGTTATAGCAAAAATTAACAATATCCCATTTCTGAAGAAGTCGTAACTCTATGTTACTGATCTAATACTATCCAGCTGTTTACAAGCAGCAGCACAGTACTTCAGTTGCAACTAAAAACTACTGTATCTTTAGAACATGAACAAAATATCTAAAAGTATCCGCAAACCAAGATAGCAAACAAGCCGCTGCATTGTTTCAATGTTTTGACCAAAACAGATGTATGACAGGATCACCTCACCTAACCCTAGGAGGAGAAAAAGCAGAGAACAGATTGTCCTCTCCACCTGTGTTGGCTATGGACAAAAAAAGGGAAAACAACTCCAAAAAACCCAACCCAGATTTATTCCTGTTGGGGCTACACAATAAAAAAGGAGCGCCACATCTTTGCCAACACGAATTCCCCAGTGTGCCAGCTCCCCTGGATGTCGTCTTGTCAAGCAATGGAGACATCCATACATCACTGCTCAACCACTCTGCCATTGCACAAACACTGCAGCGCAGCCAAGTTGATACAGGTATAGTGTCTGCCATATGGATCGTATCATATGAGCACCGATCCAGCAGAGATCAGACGATCCTTTGTGCGCACAATACACGCAGTTATTATTTCTGACTCCCATCTGGCCTGTTACTTTGCCTCACAGGAGACAACAGCTGGACTGGCAGCAAGCAAAGCCCAACAGCTGATTCTTCCTCCCAACTAGATGCTTGAGTAGGCAGGAGGCGAGAACGCTGCTTCTACATTAACGCAACTAATGGGAGGAATAGTCAGTAAGTCCCAAAACTGGAATCCAGCCTCAGTGCTATGAGAGGTAGGCCATCCTTTTTCATTCCTTTCCCCTCCCTTCAAAGAAAAATCAAGAAAATATTCTTAGGGGGAGTGTATCAACGGAAGACATTTATGGAAAACATCCCTTTACACTTAGTGTGTGACTCAAGGTCCATAAACTAAGGTGACATGTACAGTCTGTGAGAAGTAGAGAGCTTGTCCTTCCCTTACCACATTCTCTGTATCCTGTTCCAGGACAGATAGTTTACTTCAGATTCCTCTAAAGCTTAAGCAAGATGAGGAATAAAATTGCTCTGAAGAGGTTATCACAGCCCAGTAACTGTAGCATTTATATTATCTCCTCATTTCAACAAGGATGGAGAAGCAAACAGTAAAACACAATCAAACAGAAACAAAAGCAACCAATTATTCTTCGGGCATTTCCCTGTACAACTGCTAGTCCTGGTCTGACTAAAACACTTCAGTCACAGTGTTTGCTACTAAGGAAACGATCTGGAACTTAAATTAGCATTGCTCACAATACAAGTCTAAAATCCAAATTATTTGGACTAGTTTAGGACTAAGAAAGATCCCTCTCTTTTAAGAGCCTTCAAGTTGAGAAAAAGCTATTCACATTCAAGAATTTAGGCACTGACGGGCAAGAGACTTGCCAACAAATACACCGTAAAGCTGGGAACACAACTTCAGTCAAGTAATTCCATACTAATTCTAAATTCTCTCCCTGAGATATAAAGGTCAAATAAAGTTTAAAAAGAGAAGACAGTGCCAAAAAATTACACACGTATTTGCTCCAAGTACTTTTCTCAACCTCACATGAAATTTTGTAACAAAGAAGGATGTTACAGCATCGTCAGATGGCATAAATGGCCTTGTATAACAAAACCATGCTTGCTGTATGCAGCACCATCCCTTCGAATCAACGGATACGAGTATCAACTCTTGTTGCATGTGACATTGCGCAATGGCTGCCATCAAGGTTATAATCTCATGCTTAAGAAAGGTGATTGTTTGCGGTTTGGATGGGGGTTGTTTATTCGTTTGCTTTTAAAAACTGGGGTGCTTCAGTGGAGCTCAATATAAATACAGTTTTCATACATGGCACCAGCCTGCCTGGCAACACAAAAGCCAAGCTGAACTCTCACTGGCAGTAACAGTCCGATGAAATACGTTCTGATGTCTTTTTTGTTGATCTTTCCAACACCTATAATCTAATAAGCATTTAAGTGAGTGTTGTACATGCACAGCTTCTAGAACAGTCAACAATTAATAGCTATTTCAAAACCAGCCCTCCATATGAATTGTTGCTCTCTCACTCCCATCTCCTACAGCCCTGTGCAACTGTGAAACAAAACGCGCTCTTGTGACACATTCTGTACACAAAACAAACCCCCTTAGAGGACGCGCGGAAGTTTCGTCAGAACTTCCTCCTGTCCTGCTGTATGCCTATGACAACCATATATGTGAATAGAGAGCATATTCAGAAAAGGTTGAACTCAAGTTCAAAAGCAGCTAAATTACTTTGGTGAGCGAGTACCCATTTCACAAAGTGGAATCCTAATGGCAGAGACAAGGAAACCATCTTTGCGTTTTGTCTCAATGTGGCATGACAGGCTCAGCTTAAAGATGCAGTAAGGCGACAGCTCAATAACTGCACACAGGTGCTGTCATGAAACATTGTTAGAAGAGTGAGTGGTCTACCAGCTGGACAGGAGTCTGCCACCAGTGTGTTCTGCTGCAAGACCTTATCGCACTCCTTGTTCTGTGTAAATTTCTGCGGTGTAAATGAAGCTGTAGCCTTTACCATACACTAGGGTAGTATCACCAAAAAATTGACCTAAGATAGAAGGTGGAATAGTATAGCATTGCGGAAGTCTCCCTCCTGCCCAAAAGGTCCCATAATAACAAATGGACATTTCACACATCAGCATTTCCACAGTGTGGGATCTGAGAGTGAGAAAAGAAAGTTAATGTATGAAAAGTGCCACTCCTGCCCCCAACCCAAGGACTGCTGTAAGGTCAGCTGCTTTATGAAACTTCTCTCATACTCTGATGTCATCCCCAGTTGGAGATAGTTTGAGTTCTTGTAGCTTTTTGGATAATTTTTAAAACTATCAAAATGAAACAATACCAAAACATCTCTTCTTTCCCCAGAAAATTCCTTTAGGTCTGAGACCAGCAGTCACACTGAGAGCTCTTAATTATGTGAATCAATATTTTGTTAGAAATTATGTCTAATGTACAGCAGGAGAAACATTCTCACATCCGCACTGAGTGCTCACAGGACTATGTATATTTACTTAGAGGTATCAGTGAGACATTTTTCATAATATACAAGTGTATCAATAAATTACCATCTCAGAAGGTGTCTGAACAGTCATGTTATTACATGTCCAGGTATGCTAAAAATGGGTTTAGGCACTGAAAGTGCTAGCCCCACTGCTGGGTGCCTATAAAGCCCCCAGTATGTGGGTCTGCAATAAGCAGTGAAGAACTAGCCCCCTTTCCTTCACTTCCAGAATGAAGCAAAAAAGGGCATCAAGGGGGATAGGAAAGTCAAGCCTGAAAAGAAAACAAAATTAGGCTGAAATCTTTGTGACTCATTTCCAACCTTTCCTCAGATTTTAGCAATTTTACTACTCAGCCTCTTTATCTTGTATTTTCATCTTCCTCTCTATCTGCCCATAGCACAGTAAGTGTCAAAATCTCTTCTTAACTTAGGATTATGGTTAAGCGGACCAAAAAAAAAAAATCAGGTGGACTGCATTTCCTGGTAAAGGTTGAAAGCTGAAGAACTAGAGATGAGTCTCCTGAAAGCCTGCAATAATCACTGTCTACACTACAATTTCAATCAGAATGGCAGAAAGAGGAGACAATACAGTATTTTCTTTCCAAGAGTTGTAAATACTGGATCAAAACCTTACAGAAAAATCTGCATCTCCCCTGAAGGCGCACCACTAATCTGATACTAAACTGCATCATTTAAATGTTAAGAGGACTTACATTTAGGAAGAAGACTTACATTTAGGACTCCTCCTGGGTGCCACTCTACTGAGGCAACCCACCTTTCAACACGTGGCCTACTATGCAGTAATGTATCACCCTACCACCATGCGTAAGTAGCGAAACAAATGTACCAGACCAGAGCAATGGATATCTGAAACTGCTCTGTGAAACACATTATACATGTTTTTTCATCCAAGCAGTAAATAACCCCAAACTCCAATCAAACAAGAGCGAAATACAAATTTATTACTCTTACTGATAGTATAGCTGAAAAACAAACAAGCAAACAAAAAGAAAACCCCCTAAAAGTCAAACTTCTTAAAACTAGTTTTGCCTTGTTTCATTACTAGTTGACACCCTACACACTCTTCTCTCCCTTCCCCAACCCCCAAATGCCCCCAGAATTTCATGGATTGCACTTTGTGGACGCAAAGGTTAAGATTACTTCAGTCACACGAGCTAAGGGGCATGAAACAAATTGTTACAAATAGGTAAAACAAGCTCTTCAATCTCAGCTTTGGTTTCGTGCAATGCATTGCTCACACTTGGAGAGCATGAAACTCAACGTTCATCTGTTCAGTTGCAGAAGTTTCAAAAGAAAATAGCAAATCTGACTCACATTAAATTTCTAACACTCCATAGAAAGCTGTGTCTACAGATGTGGTTATCATCGCGCACTTTAAGCTTTCTATCAGTTTGCTCAAAATAATGTATAAAAAAATTACAAAAAATCAGATAGACATATCATAGCATCATCTACCTGACCATGGTAATTAATGTAACCATTTCTGTTTTGGCAATACAGGGGATGGCATCATGGCAAGGGTTGTAAATATTTTCTATTCATGCCTTAAAAAGACCCTCTCCCCCACTTTCCCCATAACAAAAGACTCAAGCATGCCTTAATTTATACATCTTTTGGATGGACAACAGTCTAGAGGGAGAACACAGCTGAAGCAGCATGTGGTAAATCTATTTATTCCTTAGCTCTAGCGTTCCTGACTGAAAAGCTTATGTTGTATTAGTGTTACATGCCACCAGTTAGTTTAAATAAAACATAAGCATTTAAGTTTCTCATTGATCCTGTCACTTCAAAGGCAGTTTTCCCTCCTTTCTTTGAGAAAACAGCAGGAGAGGGAAAAACCACAACCAAACCTGCCTGAGAATGTGAACTAATGAGACCCTCTATTTAAAAATTCCTGTTGCCTCAAGGCCAGCTGAAAACAGCTGATCTACAATGCTTTTTCATCCCCACAGCAGACAATGAAAAACTGTTCATGAAATAATTTTTTGTATTTTTACAGGCCTGTAGCAGTGCCATGCCACATAAAAGCAGGGCTATATTTTGAAGACAACATGCTATCTGGTACCATGAAAAATCTGTATTTTGTTCCAGTCTGACTATCTGATTAATCCTTACAAGGTCACTGGCAGTGTTATCTTAAAAACAGTCATTTCAGATGAGCAGGTGTTCATAAGCATCACACACCTTGACAGGTCCCAATAAAACAGAACCAAGCAGGTAAGATCTGCTTCCACCTCAACTTGTGTTGCTAAGAAAGCAGTTTTGACAACCTAAACCTTAAACAAGGAAGCTGCTAGCAAAAGTATTATGTTACAAATTGCAAGACATGTTTCCTTGCAGACAAAAAAAAAAAAAGCTAACACTTCTGCTGCTGGAGATACACGTGCACTTAGAATACCAGTCAAAGACTTTTCTGCTATCTGACTGAAACGACTTTATTGAAAAAACCTCAACCACATACTGTCCATTTTATACAGGGAGAGTGGCTGATACGTATGACATGAAAGATAAATCTGATGCCTGTATGCAACCTGCAATTGATTCCATATCCTGATCATTAATGAAGATGAGTCAACACAACTGAAATATATCAGCTCAATATGTTAATAATTACAATTTAACTAAGGTGTTCAAATTACACTGTACATATTTTCATCATAAAAAGATTTACTAAAATATGGGGATGGCAATGGTGTGTTTTTCCAGTTCCTAGTCAAATGTGAAGAAACAAGTCAAGTGTCCCATAAACTGATGAGGTTAATTAATGCTACACTCAGAATAAATTCTTGCTAACCAGTGTTGAAATAATCTTTTTCTTAATTGCAAAGGAGTCCTAATGAATACTTACAATTTGATGTCTTCTGTAGCTCTGCTTTCAAATGTTCAACTTCCTTCTTCAACTTTTCATCAGTTGCTTCTGCTGAATCCTTCTTTTTACTGCTTCCTTTTTCATTCAAGGCCTATTAAAAACCACAGTCGCTACAATTAACTTCATTTTCATTAGTCTGACATTAACACCAAACAACCAGAGAATGTCAGCCTTGATACTGCAAAGTGTCAGGTTTTATCAAATGACACAGGCAGATACTCAGTCATTCTAGAAAACAAAACCAAAACTAAACCAACCAACCAACCAAACAAGGAAAAAATGCTCTATGTTTTAGGTTTATGGTAATGGCATACTTGTAACAGTATGGCATTATGTCCTGTGCAAGAGTACTTTTTATCTCTGCACTAAGCCCACAGCTTCTGTTTAGGTTACTAATGGCTTTCCCAGAAGACATACACTGGGACTGCAAGTGACAGACCACGGCCATGTTTACATGCAACTTGTTCTAATAATTTATTCCAATTTAAATCATGTGTTACATCACAAATCTCTCCTTGTAAATTTGCAGTTACTTCTTCAATCTTCAGAATACCCCAATACCCCAATTAGATTTCCACTGAAATCCAAGAAACAAACTAGGAAAGGATTCAGGAAGAGTCCTGAAAGTACTAGGCACAAGAGCAGTACAGTCCCTGTACTCTGAAAATGTTGGCACTACTGTACTTCTGCACACTCTTATCATTAAGGCAATTGCTACTGACAACTTAAAGTATTATATGTTAAGAATTAGATCCCATAATTAGAACCTTTGCTCACATAGCCTCTATTATCCAACCAAGCATAATCTCTGTTGTGAAAATGGCAAAAGAAGTGGTAAACACTTAATGAGAAAAAGAGAAGAGATGAACAGCTCTTAGGTGAACTGGTGATATCAGAGCTTACTGGACACCATTGGGAGCAGAGGGGAAAGATTACTTTAGGAAGAAGGAAAAGAACTGTTTTATAAAGACTAGTGAACAGTGCAAAGAAAAGAGCTGAAGAAAATTTTCCAGAACCTATTTAACCAAATAGCAGAGATTGCATTTGACTGCTGGTAACAAAACCACAGTCAATTTGTCATTAAATTGGCCACCGATTGCCTCCTTTACTTTCTGCTCACCTCCTTCTATTAAAAAACAAATCATTATTTCTGTAAATCTTAAATACTGTGCTCCATGGAACCCCTGAAGAGGAGACAGGGCAGACCTTGCACACTAGAGTAAACTTGGAGTATTTATATTTACAGTCAATGCCCTATGTGCAATTGTTCTTGCCTCTTTCAGATGGTGGAATGAAGCATGCTTGTAAATGAACACAAATGCAGGGGCCAAGCTACAGAGGAACTTAATGCGTATTATCTTTATAAAGTTGAAATAAACCAATTCTGAACACTTTGCATCTCCAGTGCAATGGAGATCTAGCCACAGCACGCTGGCTGTATGTGCAGCTACCACTGTTATTGCAAAATATGCAACCAAACACACAAATAGAAACAGACAGGAATACAGTTTCTAGTTTCTGGCTATTGCTTACAAGCAGCTAAGAGAATGTGTTGCTAAGATAATGTGAAAGCAGAACAAAAAAAGAGGACTTTTGGCCAACACCCAACAGGACAGAGAGAATTAAAAAAAAGTACCAGTGTGGAGTCAAGAGACAAATTCCATGGCTGAGGGAAGGAGCCTCGATCATTTTAACAAAATACCAAATCCCAAAATTTTGGAATAATTTCACACTTGAGAAATACCCAACACACTCTCTAGTGATCCTTGTTTTACGACACCTTCTAGAACTTTTTGCCCAGAGTCTGTTCTCTCTGTCCCAAGATTTATTACCAAAAAATTACAGTGCTGGTAACCATAGATACTGCTCCAGGGAAACTGGAAGGAAACCTGTACACACCTGCAGTGAATTTTGTTTTGACAATGTGCCACCCTGGACATCTGGACTCTAGCTTATGGTTCAATCCCTTCCAACAGAAGTCTAACTAATCAATTACAAAAAAAGATTTCAAACATTTATCTTTATTATCTTTGCTGACTTCCCTTACTGTATACTGAACGACAACAGACAAGTGATACCTTAATTTTCTCAATTAATCTCATAAAAAATAACCTATCTTTGGTCCACTGGTGGTTCTTTTACGTAAGAAATGTTTTGTAGTATTCTCATTTATACTACAGCAGTGCCTTACTGAGAAAGGAAGGTATCAGGAATGGCTGACCCACATAAAAATAGATGCAAGAATACAAAATATAATAAATACAAAAAAAAAATTTACAAGTTAGAAAAGACATTTCAGGACTGGAGCAAGTCCTGTTTAGAAGAAACAGCCAGCACGAGAACGGCTACACTGTAGGCTTTTCCATGCTAGACTGCTATAGCTCTGACCTAAACAGTCAACTGTTTAGCATAAAAAGAACAAAATTAGTGTCTCCCTCTACTTTGCCATAATTAGACTCAAAGAGCTATTTTAAGAATGTATTGCTACTTTGATAAAATTTGTATTGGTTAGACAGACATTCATTTATTTGGATTACTTTAGTTTCTCTCTGTTAATAAAATGCAACTGAAATTTGTATTCAGTATTGTGAATTACATTTTTTAAGAACATTGCTCTTCCTTTTTCCACTAGAAGAAAAGCAGCAGAACAGATATTACTCAGTATCAAACCATTCTCAGAGTATTTTGTACTAACTACTTACTGTATAAGAAAATAACTAAAAAAGTTCAAAGATACCTCCTGCAGCTTTTCATTCTCGGCCATGTATTTTTTGGCTGCTTCAGTAGCATCATTTACTTGCGATTCCAGAGCTGCATGAGATGCCATCCCTTTTGCCAACTGAGTCAGAAGGGTAACAGTACGTCTCAACACACTGGTGAAGAAACACAGTGAATAGTACAGTAATTCACAATACAAATAATTTTATAAAACCCAACACAAACCAAAACAACCCCTTTTCTTGCTCTGCATTATATATGAAAAGAGGACTGTTTAAGCACCTGAAGGGAAACAACCAGGCTCACTGATGACAAATAATAGTAAAATAAGACACTGAAAAAATTTTCATCTATCAAAATCTGATTTTTACCTGATGCATAACATCCCTCTTCTCAAAACCCCACAGCCATTAAGGGGTCAGAGAGCTGCCTGCTTAAAAGCTGAAATGCTCTTACATGATCTAGTGTTTTGAATCTCTGAATGCAAGACCCAAACAATGCGTTATGGTAATGAGTACAATGCAAAAAAAGACAAACCCCTCAAAACAGCACAACTTTATAAAAGGCCTTACAATAATAAAATTAGCAATGTGAGCATATTAATCTTCAAAGTATTCTGTCAATACAGCATAAATTTGTTTGTTTGTGAACGTCAGCACTCATATGGCACCTCAAAACTAAGCTTTGCAAATACATCCCTTGATTTGATCTAGTGATTGCCTCTTTGCATCACTACTTTCATTATTCATCTTGGAGTCTCTCAAAGCAGTATGCTACTGAATCAAGAAAAGGCCAAAGCAACACCAAATTAAACTAATTCCTGTAATATAACTATGCAGCCACTCTTCAAAAGAAATTGGAAAATCCAAGTAATCGTCTTTTTCATAACTGAAAGTATATTAATAGACCTTTTGGATTTCAAGGTACACCCTCCTTCCTGCTTTTTCATTGAAAGCTCATTTTCTTACTTTCTTAGTTTTAATAAAAAAGTTAAGGTCCACATGTCACTACTTTTCCAGGGGTTAGCATGTTTTACTATTGCTTATTAACTTAGAGATGCAGCAGTCAGGAGTCAGTAAAGCAGCACTGCTAAAACAGAATCAAAGGATTATGTATGTTGAAAGAGGCTTCCAGAGGTCATCATGTTCAAGCTCCTGCCCAAAGCACGGACAGGTAGAACAGACTGCTTAAAGGCTTGTCCAGTTGTGTTCCCACCATCTCCTATGATGAAGATTCCACTGTCTTTTGGGGTCCTTGTTTCCAGTGTTTGACCACTCTTGATAGTGGAAAATGTACTTTTTACCACAAGTCAGAATTTCCCAGGTTCCTGGTCTGTTGCCTCTTGTCATTTCTGTGTGGATACACTGAGAAGAGTTGGCTTAATCTTCTCTACATCCTACCATGAGACAGCTGTAGAAAGCAATAGGATCTCCCTTTCAATGTCTCTTTTTCTGGCTGAAGCTAAGCTCCCTCATCCTCTCCTCACAGGTCATGTGTTTCAGCCCCCAACCTTCTTGGTACCCTGCTGCACTACTCCAGCATTTTGGAGAGTCAAAACCACACACTCCTGTAGCTGCAGTACCACATGCGACAGATAGAGAGGAATAATCACTTCTCTTGAACTGCTGGCTACATCCTTGCTATCAGAGCTTAGGATCCCCAGGTCCTTTTCTGCAAAACTGCTTTCTACCCAGCCAGCAGTCCCCAGCCTGAATGCTGTATGTGGTTATCCTATAAGATGTCAGACTTTGCATTTGCCTCGGTTGGACTTCATGAGATTTCTGGCAGCACATTCCTCCAACCTGTCTAGCTCTGTCCGAATAGCAGTCCTGTCCTCTAAGGTATCAACCACTCTGATTTGGTACTGTCTGCAAACTTGCTGGGAGCACATTCAATCTCATAATCTAGGTTGTTAATAAGGCCATTAAGCAGCACTGGGCGCAGCACCAAACCCTGAGGGGCACCAGCTGTAATTTCTGTTACTATCATCCCTGGAGCCCAAAGGCCCATAGAATTTTCCACACACATTTTTCTCCACATCTCCAGCCCATATCCCCCCACAGTTAGGCTGTCAGGATACCACAGAAGACTATGTCAAAGGCCTTGCTAAAGGAACACAACATCCACTGCTCTGCCCTTTATCTGCACAGCCAGTCATCTCATTGCAGAAGGCAATATGGATGATCAGGCATGACCTCCACTCAATGAATCTGTGCTGGCTGTTCCAAGTCATTGTATCCTTCACGGCCCTGGAAATGGCTTTCAGGAAGATTTGTTCTATAACCTTTCCAGGGATTGAGGTGAGGCTGATTAGTCTTTAGTTCCCTACATCCTGCTTTTTGTCCTTCTTGAAGACAGATGCAATGTTTGCCTTTTTGCAGTCACCAGGATCCTCCCTTGATTATCGTAATCTCCCAAGGATAACAGAGTACGGCCTTGCAATGACATCAGCCAACTCCTTCCGCATGCAAGGATGCACCCCATCCTAGTATGTCAGACTTGTATATGCCCAACAAGCTTAAGTCCTCCATAGCTGCATGTTTCACTACTGTGGGTAATGTTATATTCCCTACTGACTCTCCTAGAAGGCTCAGAGAATTGGGAGGCCAGACAGCAGACCTTACCAGTGAGAAACAACGTAATGTAAGGTTGGTAATGAGACACTCAACATCTCATTCTTTTCCATATCCTTTGTCATTTGGTCCCCTGCCCCACTGAGCAGTAGGCCCATGTTTTCTTTAGCTTTCCTTTTGTTTTCAACCTCTCATCCTTCTCTGGTTCAGCATGGGGTAACAGAGGGCCCAATGAGCCTTGGCACATTCTTCACATCTCCCAAGACATCAAGTCAGACTAGCAGATGAATGCCTCTGTCCTGCCCAGGGGACAGTCTCTGGTATCTATGACCCTCTTCTTTTCTGTGCAGACAGTTGGTGGATGAAAGCTCAGCTGGCTCCAATGCTTCCACTGATAGGAAGTCATTTTCCTCACCTGTATCCAGTGTTCTGCAATAGCTTTTGTTGTGTTGCCAGAAGTTACAACCTTCCAGCCTCCTCCATTTTTGGGAATTTCCATCTACCATTCCTCTGGAATTCTCCTATTGGCTGATGTGCTAAAATAAACCAAAACTGACTCAAAGAATAAACTAGGGGCATCCAAGTACCCAATCACACATACATGCAGTCTTAACTTGGTTAGGTGATGGTAGTAGCAGAGGATAAGGCAATCCAAGAAACACTTTTTTCCCCCTTCTCTGACAGACATTATGCTTGTTTTATGGATAAGCAAAATGGCTCTACTAAAAAAGTCCTTTGATCTAGCCACTACTGTAGTAGTATTTATTTCTTCTGAATCTTGGTGAAAGGCCAGTAGCCCAAAAAAGGCTTTATGCAAACCTCTTCAAGAGCAGAACTTTTCTCCACAATAAAATCTACTAGGGCCACCTGACAATTTTTCTTCCTTGAAAGTCAAGTGGGACCACCTTTCACCTCTTGTGTAGGACACAATCCAGCTATTTCCTCTCTTGGAGCAGGGATAACAAACATATTTCTGCATATTTACTTAACCTTTCTGCAGGAGGACAAAGAACACAATGCATTCCTATCACTATTGTCCAAGGCTACAGATACCTTTGTTTATTCCAAAGTTTTCCTGCTCAAGTTTTGCACAAATTTTTCCTCAGCACTTCCTTATGTACCATGCTCCTCAATGATACGCTAAAATGGCCAGACATCACTCCAAGGGGAAGTTGATTGTCAGAAGTCTCTGTGATTCCAGGCATCATCTTGCTCTGTGTTCCTCTTGTGTATCTAGGCAATGTCAAGCAGCTTGCTGAAGGAATTCAGAAGAGGCCAGCATTCTTTTCCCAATGTCACCATAAAAATGTACAAATAGGAAATCGTCTGACCAACATGTCTGTTTTTATTCATTCACATTATCTATCTTCAATTAGTTCATGTGCTCCTTGTCCCACTGAGAAGATCTGCACCTTGTTGTGGCTACTGTGAAGATTCACAGGTAGTGCTGGCTGTTACTGCTGTCCTTTCCATTAACCTGATTTATTAGCTGTGTTTAAACATCCTGGAAGAGATACCATGCTTAAGATCATAATATCATAGTAGGCCAGTGGCCACAAAGTGCTTAATCTGAAATAATATCTGAAACTTTCCTCAGAAGTCAGAACATTTTCCTACAGTTCCTAACTTCAAGTGGTTCAAGTCAGACTCAAGCTTTGCTTCTTAACACAGCAGGATGCAATACCAGCTTGCAACATATTAAGATTATTTTAACAGTACTTTAGTTTTTGAGGTTTTTGTTTTTATTCCAGTTTTCCAAGTTCAAAACAAAACATAGGGCATAAATTTCAAGGAAGGAAATAAGTATTCCCTGGAGAAATTTCTCCTGCAAAATGCATGTTTTCCCCAACATTCAAAATGTATCTTTCCATGTGATGCTCGTGTATCCTTCCAATCTTCAAACATTTGTAAGATATTATTTTCCCTGATCTTACTTGCCTCATAGCCCATCTGCTCACACTTAATTCTTTAATCTCTTGATATCAGCCTTCCAATCTCTTTTATAGTTGCATTACTTTGTGAGATACTTTCTGTAAGAAACACTCTATGTAGAAATTAGAAAAATGTTATACTTACAGCCAAAGAAACAAGGAAAAACCTGAGAGATAGAGGTTTCTTTGTGATCGGAAG
>NW_010191305.1:23591-29115 GCF_000695765.1 Mesitornis unicolor
ATCTGGATATGATCAAAGACATTTGTATTGACATTAGCAGCCTTTTCATTCACTTGAACAGCTGAGTACTTCCTAACTTCTCTAATAGCATCTGCAAACAAAAACAGTTTGGTCTTACATCTGTGGGTATGTAGGTATGATAAACCAGTTACAGTACTAGAAATAAGTATTTGGACTTTCTGCTCAGCAAACAAGCATAGGACAAACAGTGACATCGCTTATGTTATCCATACATTTTAAAAATAGGTTTTGATAAATCACTGAAGCGACGTAACACATTTCCAGAGATATGTCAAACCCTTGCCCAGACATGCTTGAACAGTCATTTCCAACACTTGCACCCAGCCACCAGGGATCAGGCCAAAGCAACAAATTCCACAAATGTTACCACAGACCCTACAGACAGGGTCAAAATGCCACTGCTGACAACTGAATTACAATCCAGCCAGAGGACAAACAGCCAGAAAGCAGAGAGAGAAGGGAAAAATAAGAGATGCCTTCTGAAGCATTTGCCTTAGATGGAACTTGTTAGATAAGCATGTATTTTAGTAATGTCAGAAGTGTCTACTTTATGCTTCAATCACAGAAGGGAAAAAGTTATTTCTATAACATCTGTCAAAATAGGAAGACTGTAGTAACACAGTGTCAAACATAAACAGAACAGAGGGAGTAAGCTACACCTCAGCTTTCTTTCATCTGCCTCTCATCCACCTTTCAGGTTCCTTTCATCCATCATATACTCCTGATAGTTCTGCAGAAGGGCCAATATACTGCCAACACTTTTCAAAGGGCAAAATAATTAATTAGGACTTACATCCACATAAAACCAAAACCAGTTAAGAGCTCATATTGCGATTTGTAAACTTAAGGTCATCGTACAAATTTAAGGCCAATACAGCACCTAAAACTTCCTCCTGCACATCAACAAAAATACACATTTCATAACACATCATCAGTTCTTGCAGAGTATTTTGGCCACATATTATCCAATTGCTGCTGCAATTTAAGAAGACAAAATCAACTCCAAAGAAAAGCACATGTGAATAGCATCACTTATGATTGTCTTTTATATTCCTAATTTATTAAGAAGGGGGGTGGACACTGAAGTGAAACTTCAAATAATGCAACAAAGATCAAAATAAGACCAAACAAAAGTCCATATCCCTGTGCTACAGGAAGATTCTAGTCCTGCAGTAACCTATCATCTCATGCCATCTCATCACTGCTGTACTGTAGCCCAAATCTACCTTTCTGCAAAATGAGTGACCACCACCAACTCAAAAGCAAACTTCAGTCACAGGTTTTTGATAGGAATTCAAGAAGAGTACATGAAATCCATCAGTTCTCAATCTTAAACTGTTTACTGAAGGATCTACTCCTAAGGATAATACTAAAGATCACCTAAAACAAACAAAAAAAGTTTATTTGCATTTCCAATACTTTTTAAAATATCAGGAATATAGTATTGCAGTCTAGTCTGACATTTTTATACATGTAGTCACCTACATGTTTCTCTCAGCAGATGGTAAAACGAAGCAATTTTTTCTTTGTATTCAAAGTAGTTTGGAATTAAATGGCATTTTCATTGTAAGGTGCTCTCCTACCCATAGAGAAGAACTACTTCTATCTCTGAAACACAGCAGAACTATTTTCACCACTGAAATACAGTAGATGCTTACCACACAGTCAGGACAGACATTAAATGAAATCAGTCAGGCACATGCTCATCATTGAAGCTCCAGTTTCACTAAAGCTTTATGCCTACTGGACAGATCTTAGGCTACATTTGTTATGAGTAGATCCAACAGTTGTTTTGTATCCGTGCTGAGCAGAACTACCCACACAGCCCAGTGTCTGGTCTTCTACTTCAACAGTAACCAAGAGGAAGAGTGCCATCTACTGCACATCGAGCAGCTCAGACAAATTCTGATCTCAAACAATTCCAGTTGGTTTACTTGTGTGAGGAAGTAAACCTGAGCAGCAGCCTAGATCAAGCTCCATTTTCTCTCCTCATTCACTACTATATTACTATCGCATTTGGATTCCCAACAGCAATGCAGTATAGGCCCTCTCTTCTTCCAGTCTATTGTAGAACTTTTAAACAAATTAGCCGATTTATATCAGGCTTGAACCCTTTCAATTAATCTACTGTCACAAACTCCACCTACCAAGTTATTTTCCCCATTTGTTAAGAAATTATCTAACACTTACCAAGAAACAAGACGATCAGTAAAACTATTATTGTAAGGAACATCTTGTTCCAAAAAACTGCTATTTTGCTCCATAGAGGAATCGTAAAAATCTTCTGCCATCTGTAAAACAGGACTGTGTTATTCAAAAATAATTAAATGCTAAAAGAACAACATAATAACCTCACAGAAGAGAGCCTTATTATTGATATGAGACTTATGTAAGGTCCCTAAACAGCTGCTTTAATTGCAATATAATTTAGGTATACATAGCTTTTCCAACAATCCAACTTGCTTGTCTCTTCTTTGTTTCTTGTCAATACAGGCAAAGACAGTTGGTTCAACTTGAAAACTTCTCACGTGATACAGCAGGTACTCTCCAGATGAGTTTTGTTTTAGCTTTTCTTTGGCTAGCATTACTTTGTGCTTGGTTCTGACTATGATAAACTCAAGCATGGGGGAAAAGACTGTAAAACCCATTCCACCATTTTTATCTCTATCCTCCTTGTTGCCAAATAAAATAAAAACCTTCTACAAATTAAGACTGTCTCTATTATCCTTCTTCAGAAGGCTTATCTTTTACATTGATGAGTCTGCATAATTATAAAGAACAAGGACTGTTATTACGTTCTAACTTGCAAATGGCAACAAAAGGACAAGTCTCATGTTTATATTTTGTCAAGTGTTAAAACCTCTTTCAAGAACGTAAATTTGTTGGCTAAGGAAGCAAGTTCAGAGGCCCGATGGTGGTCAAGACCATCTTTTTTTTTGTTTAAACAATCAATTGCCTATTCAACAACACTGCATGGAGGGTTCTGCAAGAATTCACAGTTGCGGCACACGCAGAGAACATCTGATGTGCTCAAATGTACTGAAACCCACAAGAGACAACAACAGAGCGGCTACTGGTCCTTTGCTGCAGGTCAGAATCAGTGCTACTGCAAAAATACCTAATTATGCCATTAGGGATGTAACAGAGACATGTTAGTCACTGTGTGATTTAATCAGGTAAAATTTCCAACTTTTGTTAAGAGTAAGTTTTCTAGAGACTGTTAAAATTTGTACTTTAACGAAGCAGTTTCCAACCTACTATGAACCTAATTTAAATTAAGACTGTAGCATCATCTCCAATGGTTCCTTCTGGTTCTGCACCAGCAAGAATTAAAATATTTTAGCATTATATGTGCCCAAATCTTATTTAAATAATTTAGTATAATCTGAATCTTTATAGCAAACAGCCATAGTTTGTATCAACCAATACCTGGTTGATATTTACTTTAAACAAACGAAGCTACAAGTCAAAGAAAGACAACTTGCTAACTCTTTAAACATACAATTCTCCAAAGTCTATATTGATCTCCACTTAAGAAATTATCCTCTGAGGTATGGCATTAGACCAACTATACTGTCAAGTTATATTCAGGTTAAAAATAACAGATATTTCTTTACTGCAAAGCCTTCCACTGTTATATTTTCATGCTTACTTTTCCTCAACAAGTACTGTGACATTCACATTTATTAATGCTGCATTTCCTTTTGGTGACAGAAGTCACATAAATATAATCCTTTCAAATTCTAATACTGGCCACCATTGCAGATGTAGCACACTTGGCAGTACAGTGCTGTCTTTTTGCGTACTTGCCTTTTTATATGGTCAATCAACTTATTACCCAGAAACTTAAAGCTTATCAGCAAATTTGAAAAAGAGGTCATTATCCAAAAAACATGCAGGCACAAAAGAGGCAAACAATATGAAGACTGACAAGCAAGCAAATCAAAACTTTAAAGAACAGCAGTTTCATATCTATCTTTAATTATGCATGCTTTACTGCTCTGACAGAACCAGTTCCCAGGCCACCACAAGGCAGAGAGGCTGCCCTCCAGTACTGTCACAGCACCTAAATGTAATCTTAAGCCCACAAGATTCCTGTGACAGTTTTGTTAACAAGATAATTGAACATGTCGCATAAAGCTATTTCATTCTTTCAGAAACCACTGTTGAAAGGAATAGCTGAATGCTACAAACCAAGGGCAAAAATCTATCCTTTGTATATAATTAAAAGCACTGTGTTTAATGTTTGAATAAATTCTGGTAACACTGCAGGTCACAAATTCGCATTTCAGCCACAAAGACTGGATTCAAGTCCAGTCTTGATCCAGTCCAGATTATGATTTGTGTCATAAGTGAAACCTATTTCAGTACTCCCAGTGTATTGTGTGTGTTTCATCAGCCTGGAGAAATTCTTGCAGCGAGTTTCCTCACATAAGCCATTAATAATCTGATGATTACAACTCCCATAATACTAAGACAGCAGCAACTGTTCTGAAAAGCTTTAAGGTTTCAACCTACTTGGGTTTTGGGGTTTTGTTTGTTTGTTTGAAGAATTGCTATTATTCTGGAAAGAAAGCATAATACTGTTTCTCTTGCCTCTACTTGTAGAGAAGCTAGCTTTCTTTACTTCCTATAAAAAACTAAAAATAACCACCGGATTTGAAGAGCTGCTTACAGGAAACAATCTTAAAATAACACTGTAAGCCAAGCCTGTCCATTAAGTAAGAATAATTAACACATTTTGTTTCTTTCCCTTACTAAGGGCATTTATTTTAGATGAATTAATTATTTTTGTTAATATTTGTGCTGTATTTTATTCATCTATATATACGTTTCAGTAGTGCTGAACCTTTTGGATCAAGCTGAAGTCCAGAGTTTTTTAAACGCGTGATCACACATTTCTTGCAGCCCTCACAGACATGGTATGTGGTTAGCTCTGAACATCACGTGTTAGCACCCACAAGGCCTAGTGCACACTAAACCACTGTAAAGCTGCTCCTCACAAACCTGTCAACTCCTGAAAAGGCCGCACCTGCCCCTGACTTCTTTCTGAGCTGGCAACATGGGAAGCCTGTACGTTGGCTACTCCAAAAAACCTGGGAGACAACGTCCTGCCTGCTGAAGTAAAGCAATGGGGCTCCTCCTGGGAAACCCGACTGCTGCCAGGATGAATCAGCAGTGTCTGTAAAGCAAACATAAAGCTCCTTAAAAGAGGCTTCTGATTCTTGAAACTCCTGACGCTTGAGTCCCAGACAGCACTCTTTCAGCTCAGTTCACAGCTAGTCTAAGATGCAACAGCACTCGGTGTTTATAAAACCAAAACCGTAAAATAAACAGGTAAGCAGGTCGAGCTGGGGCTGCCCAGCGTGCTGCAGTCCTACCTCAGTGGAGAAATAAACGGCAGGCAGAGTACGAGAATCACTGCTATTTCACAGTACAGGAAGGTGGCAACTGCCGTCCACTGGAAAGTCATCGTCCCGGCTGGCCTGCGGAGGAGAGTGCG